>NW_012118399.1:917329-923304 GCF_000951035.1 Colobus angolensis palliatus
AATAAGCACCTACATCAACAAAGTGGAAAATCTTCACATGATCAACCTTATAATGCCTGTTAAAGAAGTAGCAAATCAAGAACAAACCAAACCCAAAATTAGCACAAGGAAAAAAAAAAAAACCATACATATCAAGCAAAAATAAATGAAATTGAAACCAAAAACATAAGAGATTAATAAAGGGAAAATTTGTTTTTTTGAAAAGATAAAACCAACAAACTTTTAGCCAGACTTACTAACAAAAAAAGAGAGAAGACTCAAATAAATAAAATCAGAGACAAAAAAGAAGACATCACAACAAATAACACAGAAATTCAAAGGATGATTAGAGACCACTATGAGCAACTATATGCCAATAAATTGGAAAACCTAGAAAAAATGGATAAATTCCTAGACACTTACAACCTACCAAGATTGAAGAAGTTCAAAACCCCAAAAGACCAATAATAAGTAACAAGATCAATGCTATAATAAAAAGTCTCCCAGCAAGGAAAAGCTAAGCACCCCCCATGGCTTCACTGCTAAATTTTACCAAACAATTAAAGAAGGACTAATACCAATCCTACTCAAACTATTCTGAAAAATAGAGGAGAAAGAAATACTTCCAAACTTTTTCTATGAGGCAAGTATTATTACCCTGAAATCAAAACTAGACAGACACATCAAATAAAGGAAATCATAGGTCAATATCTCTGAACATCAATGCAAAAACCCTTAACAAAATGCTAGCAAACTGAATTCAATAACACAGTAAAAAGATCATTCATCGTGACCACCTGATACTTTTTACAGGGATACAAGGATGGTTCAACATACAGAAATCAATCAGTGTGATACAGCATATTAGCAGAATGAAGGATAAAAGCCATATCATCATTGCAATTGATGCTAAAAATGCATTTGATAAAATTCAATATCCTTTTAAGATAAAAAAAAAAACACTCAAAAAACTGGGTATAGAAGACACATACCTCAATGCAGTAAAAGCCATATATGACATACCCACAGCTAGTATCATACTGAATGGGGAAAAATTGAAAGACTTTCCTTTAAGATTTGGAACATGATCATGATGTCCACTTTCACCACTGTTATTCAACATGGTACTGGAAGTACAAGGGACAAATCAGACAAGAAACAGAAATAAAGTGCCTCCAAATTGGAAAGGAAGAAGTCAAATTATCCTTCTTAGCAGATGACATAATCTTAGATTTGTAAAAACCCTAAAGCCTCCACCAAAAACCTATTAGAACTCATAAACAATTTCAGAAAAGCTGTAGAATACAAAATTAACATATAAAAATTAGTAGTGTTTCTATATGTCAACAGTGAACAATCTGAAAAGGAAATAAAAAAATAATTACCTTTACAATTGCTACAAGCAAAATAAAATAAAATAAAATAAAATACCTGGGAATAAACTTAACCAAACAAGTGAAGTATTTACAATGAAAACTATACATCACTAATGAAATAAAATAAAGAGGAAACAAAAGAATGCAAAAATATTTCGTATTCATAGATTGGAAGAATTCATATTGTTAAAATGTCCATACTCCCTAAAGCAATCTACAGATTCAGTGCAAGCCCTATCCAAATACCAATGACGTTCTTCATGGAAATGGAAAAACCTATCCCAAAATTTATTTGTAACCAAAGATCCAGAATAGCTAAAGCTATCCTGAGCAAAAAGAACAAAACTGAAGGCATCACATTACCTGACTTCAATTTATACTTTAAAGCTGTAGTAACCAAAGCAGCATGGTACTGGCATAAAAACAGACATAGACCAATGGAACCAAATTGAGAACCCAGAAACAAATATACACATCTACAGTGAAGTCATTTTCAACAAAGGTGTCAAGAACATACATTGAGGAAAAGACAGTTTCTCCAATAAATGGTGCCAGGAAAACTGAATATTTATATGCAGAAGAATGAAACTAGACTCCTATCTCTTGCCATGTACAAAAATCAAATCAAAATGGATTAAAGACTTAAATCAAATACCCCAAACTATGAAACCATTAAAAGAAAACATTGATGAAATCCTTCAGGACATTGGAGTGGGCAAAGATTTCTTAAGTAATATCTGACAAGCACAGGCAACTACAGCAAAAATGGATAAATAGGATCACATCAAGTTAAAAAGATCCTGGCCAGGCTCGGTGGCTCACGCCTGTAATCCCAGCACTTTGGGAGGCTGAGGCGCGTGGATCACGATATCAGGAGATCGAGACCATCCTGGCTAACACGGTGAAACCCCGTCTCTACGAAAAATACAAAAAATTAGCCGGGCTTGGTGGCGGGTGCCTGTAATCCCAGCTACTTGGGAGGCTGAGGCAGGAGAATGGCGTGAACCCGGGAGGCGGAGCTTGCAGTGAGCAGAGATCGTGCCACTGCACTCCAGCCTGGGCGACAGAGAGAGACTCCGTCTCAAAAAAAAAAAAAAAAAAAAAAAAAAAAAAGATTTTGCATAGCAAAGGAAACAATCAATAAAGTGAAAAGACAACCCATAAAATGGCAGAAAATATTTACAAACTATTCTTACGACAAGGGACTAATAACAAAAATATATGGAACTCAAACAACTCTACAGGAAAAAAAATCTAATAATCCAATTTAAAAGTGGAAAGAAGATCTGAATACAGATTTCTCAAAAGAAGATAAATAAATGGCAAACAGGTATATGAAAAGGCACTCAACATCATTGATCATCAGAGGTATGCATACTAAACTCTAATGAGATGTTAGGCTGAGCGCGATGACTCACACCTGTAATCCCAGCATTTTGGGAGGCCAAGGTGGGTGGATCACCTGAGGTCAGGAGTTTGAGAACAGCCTGACCAACATGGTGAAGACCTGTCTCTACTAAAAATACAAACATTTGTCAGGTGTGGTGGCGGGCTTTTGTAATCCCAGCTACTCTGCAGGCTGGGGCAGGAGAATCTCTTGAACCTGGGAGGCGGATGTTGCAGTGAGCTGAGATTGCACCACTGCATTTCAGCCTGGGTAACAGGGCAAGATTCTGTTTCAAATAATAATAATAATAATAAATTAATAAAATAAAATAAACTACAATGAGACGTCATCTCGCCCCAGTTAAAATGGCTTTTTTTCCAAAAGACAGATAATAACAAATCCTACTGAGGATGTAGCGAAAAAGGAACCTTTGTACCCCATTGGTGGGAATGTAAATTAGTAGAGCCACTATGGAGAATAGTATGGAGGTTCCTTAAAAAACTAAAAAATAGAGCTACCGTATGATCCAGTAATTCCACTGCTTAGCCTATATCCAAAGGAAAGGAAATCAGTAAATTGAACAGATATATGCTCCCTCATGTTTATTGCAGCACTATTCATAATAGTCAAGATTTAGAAGCAACCTAAGTGTCCATCAAAAAACCAACGGATAAAGAAACTGTGGTGCATATTTTCTTTGGAACACTATTCAGCAATGAAAAAGAATGAAATCTTGTCATTTGCAACAGCATGGATGGAACTGGAAGTCATTATGTTAATTAAGTGAAATAAGCCAAGCACAGAAAGACAAACTTTGCATGTTCTCCATTTTTTATGGGATCTAAAAATTAAAACAATTGAACTCATGGCAATAGAGAGCAGAATGATGGTTACAAGAAGCTGGGAAGTGTACTTGTGGAGTGAGGGAGTACGGCTGGTTAATGGGTACAAAAACATAGTTATATAGAATAAATAAGATCTAGTATTTGATAGCACAACAGGGTGAATACAGTCAACAATAATTCATTATACACTTAAAATGACTAAGAGTTATAATTATTTCTAACACAAAGAAAGGATAAATGTTTGAGGTGATGGATACCCATTTACTCCTAGTTGATTATTATGCATTGTATGCCTGTATCAAAATATCTTATGTACCTCATAAATGCATACACCTACTGTGTACTCATGACAATTTTCTTTAATTAAAATTTTTTAAAAAAGCAAAAAAGAACTCTAGGTTAATATTTTTTTCTTTCACAACTTCAATATTATTCCTTCACTTTCAACATGAGAACTCTATCATTAGCAATCTGATTTTTTTTCTCTTGAAAAATTTTTGGATTTGTTTGTTTGTTTGTTTGTTTTTTGAGACAGAGTTTCGCTCTGTAGCCCAGACTGGAGTGTAGTGGCCCAATCTTGGCTCACCGCAACCTCTGCCTCCTGGGTCCCGGTTCAAGCAATTCTCCTGCCTCAGCCTCCTAAGTAGCAGGGATTACAGGAATGTGCCACCATGCCAGACTAATTTTTGTATTTTTAGGAGAGAGGGGGTTTCACCACGTTGGCCAGGCTGGTCTTGAACTCCTGACCTCGTGGTCCACCCACCTTGGTCTCCCAAAGTGCTGGGATTACAGGCATGAGCCATTGTACCCGGCCAACTTTTTGGATTTTATATTTATCCTTGGCATCTGAAATTATATTCAGGTATATTTAAATGTGGATAGTGTTTTTTCTATTCATGGTACTCAGAAACATTTTGGATCTTTTAAATATTTTTAATGACTTGCTTTTATCCTAAATTTATTTAGCAAGTTTATGGTTTGGGGTTGCTATTTATAATTATCTTTATCAAACAGAATTGTTAGATAATGTCTGTATTGTATTTCATCAGATCAAATGAGAGCCTCTTTTATTGTCGCTGAATATAAGTTCCGAATATAGAAACTTGCCTTGAATGTTTGAGAGGAGGCCAGACTGAGAAACCTCCAGGGTGTACAAATAACTTTTATTTCGAGTCTTGGGGGATCCCCAGCCCTGCTATGTGTTGTATATTACCTTCTATACTGCCCACCCTGGGAGTATCTTGTGTCTAAACTCCTACTTCAGAGTTCCTCCCTCTCAAATGTGTCCTACAGACAAAGGGAATCAGTGATTCTCCTTCCTTCCCCTGTCTTCACGTGGATGTGAAGGTCCCTAGTTAGTTCAGGCTCTGCTTTCCTTTATGTCCAGCCACAGCCTCATACAAGGGATTCTTCTAGGAAAATTCACTGCATATCAAACAAACACCCCTCTAGGCTTCATTCTGGAGTAAACACTGCTGGGGTCAACAGCTGCTTATAGAGGATAGAGGGTGGGACCCAGATTACTCAAATAAAGTCTTGAATTTATTGCCCTGATGGCTGGCCCAGAGGCCCCTCCCACTCTTTGCTTTGTTCGATCTGAGCTTGATGTTTCTCTGCAGCTTCCTTAGAAAACTGCTATGATGGGTCGTCGGCAAAGCCTGAGACCTGCCCTCTCCTCCCGGACAGCATGAGCTTCACCACTTGCTCCATCTTCTCCACCAAATACCAGTTCCCAGGCTCTGTCCAGGTGCCCAACTATGGCACCTGGCCGGTCAGCAGCGTGGTCAGCGTCTATGCAGGCGCCAGGGGCTCTGATTCCTGGATCTCTGTGTCCCACTCCACAAGCTTCCGGGGCAGCATGAGGTCCGGGGGCGTGGCCGCAGGGATGGCCGGGGGTCTGGCAGGAATGGGAGATCCAGAATGAGAAGGAGACAATATAAAGCCTGAACGACCATCTAGCCTCCTACCTGGACAGAGTGAGGAGCCTGGAGACCAAGAACTGGAAGCTAGAGAGCAAAATCCGGGAGCACCTGAAGAAGAAGGGTCTCCAGGTCAGTGACTGGAGTCATTACTTCAAGACAATCAAGGACCTGAGGGCTCAGATCTTTGCAAATACTGTGGACAATGCCCATATCGTTCTATAGATCAACAATGCCTGTCTTGCTGCTGATGACTTTAGAGTCAAGTATGAGACAGAGCTGGCTATGCACCAGTCTGTGGAGAGTGACATCCATGGGCTCCACAAGGTGACTGATGACCAGTGTCACTTGGCTGCAGCTGGAGACAGAGATGGAGGCTCTCAAGGAAGAGTTGCTCTTCATGAAGAAGAAGCACAAAGAGGAAGTAAAAGGCCTACAAGCCCAGATTGCCAGCTCTGAGTTGACCATG
>NW_012118399.1:924354-928051 GCF_000951035.1 Colobus angolensis palliatus
TAAAATCAGCGTATATTATGGAATTGTCTACTAAAATGTTTGCTATCATTTCAATGCATTTCAATGCAATTTCTGTAATTTGAACAGGCATAGAAGGGGAGCTACAGCATGTTTTGTTTCATAATTTTCATGAGTTGATTACATTGTACTTTAGAGCAAGTGTTCTTTGTTTACATGAGTGAACCCCATAAGAAAGTGATTCCCAGATGGCAGCATCAACATTTTAGCTGTTCCCACTGCCTGACACAGTTGCAGTGGAGAGACTGCATAAACAAGGACACAAACATCGAAAAACACAAGGGCCCATGGCAGAGAGAATTCTGAGTTTCGTGTTAATGGAAAACACTAATGGAAACTGTTGAAGAGAAGGGGAGAGAGGTGTTTGGAGACATTGGTGGAAATGGAGAATGGAGAACGTTTTATGTGACATTGAGGTTGTTCTTCACTCTTTGCTGAGCTCCAGTTCTCCTATTTGGATGAAAGAACAGAAAGTACAAAATTGCCAAGATTCTTTCTCTTCTACTCACTGCATGCTTCTATGAATTTGATACTGGAAACCAACAGACATTACCAGACCATTGATCTCACAGTGCCTCCAGATAGAAGCCATATGGTTTGTGCTCATCCTAAAATAAGCAGAGGCAGGCTTTGGAAAAATTGAGAAAAACTTATTATTTTTAAAATTTTTGTTGTTGTCTGTAATTTATGAGCAGATCTTCTTTCCCTCCAGACAGTTCTCCACTATAATTTTTGGCTTTTCTTTCTTTCAACCACCACATCTTAATGACTTACTCTGTAGCTAACTCTACAAATCTCTGATAAGGTATTAATTTATAAATCAGATGTTAGCTGATAAGGATTGAGGGCAGATACTTTATACAGGTATCCACAATTTTTGAGGCAATATTTACCTTTTATTTTGTAAGACTTTTTTAGTTATAAGGAGAAAAATTAACACAAAAATCACATGGCTGAACAAATTTGCCATCTAATAAAATCCTAATTTTTTTTTAGATCATTGGAGCCTTCTACAATGGCTTCTTATTTTTCACCCTAGCTACTACCTAAGTTAAAAACATTATTAACTGGATACTGCAGAGTCCTAACACACTTAAAAAGATAAAATCATAGTAGTAAAATGATATATAGTGATTATGATATTGGAGGACAGACATACTGCTCAAATCTTTCTCCAATTACAGTCCATGCATGGACAGACAGCCACCTCTCTCTCACCTGCTATCAGGTTTCAGTCTACACAAAATTACAACTTTTAAAAATAGTCTTATACACCTAAAACGTGGCTTTTTTTCAGCTGACACTAAAATGACTCATTTCCTATTATGTATATATACACAGATGTCAAAATATTCCCACATATTTTGCTGGAGTGCCTTAATTTTAAATTGGAGCTAGAAAGTTCTAGGCTAAAGACTAGCCAACCTAAAATGTTTTCTAAAGATACGTATTAATTAGTTGATGGGTTATGTAGCATTAAACTTTGCTCTATATAAAGCAAATTTAAATAGACATAACCCTTTATTTCTAGCAATACACAATATGAGAGACATCTTGTTGATTCAGATCCCAAATGCTTAAAAATAAAAAAAATTTATCAGTTGAGTAAATAAATAATAATATTTAGCAGTTATCATATGTGTGGGGAGAGTAGTTATTTACTAATATTGGCATTTCTCAAAATGAGGTTGCTAATATCAAGAGAAGTTTCTACAAAATTCCTAATCATGGGTTTTCAATCTACTGACAGTTTAAAAAACAAGCTACATATTTAGAATGACTAAAATTTACAGTCTGAGGCTCCCAAATATTGCAGAGAATGTAGAGTAACTGAAATTCACATATACTGCTAGAGGGAGTTAAAATGCTATAATCACTTTGGGAAACTATATGGCAATATCTATTATACTAAAGCTTAACATATGTGTAGTCTATGTAATCAACTCTACTCTTAGGTATTTACACACTTCTTGCAGAAATGCAAACATTTATGCCTCAAAATACACTTAAAAGAAATTTATAACACCATTACTCATAACAGCCCCAAATTGGAAATGGCCCAAGCACCCATCGGCAGTAGAATAAATAGTGAAACAGTTATATAACTGAATCCTCCACAGCAATGAAAAAGAATGAACAACCTCTAGATGCTACAATGTGGATGCATCTCTCAATAAGTCAAATACACAAGACAGACAAAGAAGAGTACATAGCGTATGATTTATTTACATAAGGCTACAAAGCAAGCAAAACTAAGTATAATCAGAGTACTAGTTACCTTTTCAAGGGGTCTATTGATGGGAGGTGAGTACAAGAAAGGCTTCTAGGGTACTTATATTATTCTATATCTTGATCTGGTGCTGTAATTACCTTCAGGAAGAAGGATCCACTGCCCAAGTCATGGCTGCATGGATATTGTTCATCCACTCTGTTCCCTCTCAAGTTCACGCCATTGCAGTGCATACAGATGGTGCTTCATCCACATCCCTATGATTCCTATGCCCATCCCCAGCTTTTGTATTTGTACTTCTAACAGCTCACAATCTCGATCTTCAGGAGATTGTCCTTGGTTTACTACAGCCTTTTTGGCTATACTTACCAGCAGGAAGTGCCAGGGAGTTTATGGCCACCACAGGGCAAGCTATGGAAAATGATTCCCTTTCCTCAAGCCAGGACAAACTCAGAAATGTAATTTCCTTTGCACAGCTCCCTGCAGGATGAGGCTGAGAAAGGGAGTTGACCTGAAATTAGTACTTGCTTAGCTACTTCCACTTCCCTGTTCTGCTTCCTTTAAGCCCCTACTGATTTTCCTTGAGAGCACTTCTTTAGCTTATCTCCTGCTCAAATGTTCTTATATCAAAGTCAGCCTCTGAGACTCAGACTGAAAACAGCTATATTGGAAACCCAATTATCACATGGGTGTAGCTTTCTTTCCCTCACTACCCTTCAAAATACTTCAATCTACTTTCATTATTGCTCAGTTCCCTCTTAGGAATTAAGCCTTCGAAGCCTTCCATTAATTAAATGAGTACACAATCTGGGAGGCATGACTCATGAATCATTTACCAATTATTTGCACTTCAGCGAAATGTAATGGCAAGATTAGCAATGCAGTCATCCAACAAGACCCCTCAGCCACCGGAAGAATCAACATTGGCTGATGAGTATGGGGTAAGGTGTGGTGTTCAGAAAAGTCCAAAGTACAAGCCTTGCCAGGAAAGAGGAGCTGAGTGGGGCATGGGAGACAGATTCCTAAGGCATGCAATGGGCATTATCAGAATTTGATTACTTGGGCATAAGAAGAAAAAAAAGAATACACACAACAGAAACAGTTTTAAGCAGAGGACAACCTAACTTCACAAATTTTATCTAGGACTACCCATTAACTAATATTTAGTAATTTTATGTATAAACAATGGAACGAATGTCTGTTATGATTCAGTAAGTTAAAGGGACTTACAATATTTCTAAATGGTTGAGAATGGGTAAATTACTACCTGTCCCAGAAGAAACTGAGATGGCTTCATGAATTGAATGGAATTTCAAGGGCTTGCTTGATAAGAGCAAATTTTTTTTTTTCTTTTTTTGAGACAGAGTCTCACTCTGTCACCCAGGTTGAAGTGCAGTGGCACTACCTCGGCTCACTGCAACCTCCACCTCCTGGGTTCAAGCAATTCTG
>NW_012118399.1:929046-936908 GCF_000951035.1 Colobus angolensis palliatus
CAGCCATAAAAAAGAATGAGTTCATGTCCTTTGCAGCGACATGGATGAAGCTGGAAACCATCATTCTCAGCAAACTAACACAAGAACAGAAAACCAAACACCGCATGTTCTCACTCATAAGTGGGAGTTGAACAGTGAGAACATATGGGTACAGGGAGGGGAACTTCACACACCAGGCCTGTCACCAGGGGTGGCAGGGGGGAGGTGGGGAGGAAATAGGGGAGGGATAGCATTAGGAGAAATACCTAATGTAAATGACGGGTTGATGGGTGCAGCAAACCACCATGGCACGTGTATACCTATGTAACAAACCTGCACAACTTAATAAAACAAGAAACTGTAACACAAAATGAGATGAATAAAATTTAAAAAGTATATAATATTAAAACATGCATAGACAAAAGACTAGACCAAAGCACACTAACATTTCAATGGCGCTGATCTCTGTGTGCTAGAATTGAAGATCATTCTATTTACTTCTTAATAATCAAGAAAAGTGTTAGTTATGAAAAAGATAGTGTATAAGGTCCTCCCACTAATTTAAATTTCCTCCAAAAAAGGGCTTAGTAGACAAATGTTACTTTAGAATAGACAAGTGTTGAAAGTGTATTATTATCAAGGCTTGTATGAATTGAGGTGGAGACATTTACTTTGATCTCTTTGAATTACCACATATTGCCTAGAAAACATTCTAAAATAGAAAGCCTCCCAGACTCTAATGGAACAGTTTTTGTTTGTAGTGATGAGATAAAACAATCGGACATTTCAGTAACATCTATTTCCCAAAAATCAAAAGGGAAAGGATAATTACATTTAAACACACACACATGGCCTTTACCTGGTGGAAAAAAAATTGTGTTTGTGTCTATCTCCCTTAAGTAATTGTTCAATGGTCCCCTTTCAAGTTATAAATGTCAACCAATTTGAAAGCATGGTAAACAGGAAAGAAATATGGAAACAAATTTCATAGGAAAGGTACAGCTGATGAAAACAGGAATCTTATCAAGGGAGTTTTCAAATATCAAGTTTCCATCACATTGAAAGGTATTAGTTGTGACTCAGAAGGATGATTTATTTCAGATTTGGCATTTCCTGTGAGTCACAGTTTTCAACTGAGCATCTTAGAATATTTTATAAACACGAACCTCAATAACATCTGTATTATTCTCTTTGTTTTATAAATGGACTAATAAGTCATCAAAGATCTTATAAAGTTGACAGAGGTCACCTAGGATGAGACTGATTTTTCTATCAGCACCTTTTCCCGTGACAGCCCTCAATTAGGATTTGAGAACTCCACAGCTCCTGTCCTAGCCATTTTGAAACATGAAACCCATGTCTTTAACTTTTTAAAATATATATGTATGGAGACATGCCTAGGGGGAAAAAAAATCTCTTTAAACACATACATACTGCTACATATCATCTATCTATTCATATAGATTCGAAGATATCATAGAAAGAGTTCATAACCAGTAAATGGCAATAAAATGATAACTGCCACAGCCCAGCTCCTGATCACGGATGTCTGCTTCTGTTTAGGCAGCGAAAAATATAATGGGGAAGTCTGTAGGAAATAAATAGAAATGTTTGGAATTTTTTCCTAACCTTTTGTCAATTGTGATGATTCTGACGTCTCTTAACTCTTGATCAGCTATCAGAGGTTTCTGAAGTTTCTTGTTTCGTGGCTCTCTTAGGTCTCGGTACATTTTTCACTGTGTCCTTAGGCCAAAAGGAGTACCTAGCCGTCCAAAGTGTAAAGTAACAGTTAAATCCCAACTTACCAAGAGTAATTGGCATGATGTCCAACAGATGGCGCTTTGCTTCCCCTCGAAAATTTAAATTATTAGGCGGTGCTCCTAGACTTCACTGCTGGAGGGGGTCGGGGAATGTATGTGGAGGTCGGGGTGGTGGGGCAGTATGTGCATGCGTGCGTGTGTGTGTGTGTGTGTGTGTGTGTGTGTGTGTGTGTGTGGCGGGGGGTGGTTAGTCGGGGGGAGGGCGCGGGGGGAGGCGTCCCTGCCTGGCCACCTGAATTCAGTTTGTAAACCACAGCTGTAGATCACACATAAATTAGGTGAAGCTGGCAGAAAAACTGGTCTTGCTAGAAAGAATTTGAAAACAGATGAAAAAGATTCCATGGAGGTGCCTTTCTCTCATTTGAGAAACACCAGAAAGTTATCTGGTTCTAATAAAAAGGTCTATTGGTATCCTTTAACTCTAATTACTATGGCGCTTGCCCCAATGAAGAGGGAGAGGAGCTGTCTCTTCTACTTGTCACACATGGGAAGCTTTTGCCAAGCTTTAGCTATCTCCCTTCAGACAAAAGCCTCCAAAATTACAAAAGCACTAAGTTGTTTTGTTTGACTTAATCTTTTCCTGTTTCGTTGTCTATAAATCCTTCTCCAATCCACATAGTCTTAAAGATAACGATATGAATAAAATTAATTTCTGCTTGCATCTGAATCACACCAAAAGAAATACACAGATTTTTGTACATACAGTAACTTTGGGACAGTCAGACTTATAAGAATAAATGAAATTTGTTTTCTGGAACATTGAAGAGATACCCAGAAGAAATAGGCAGCCTTCTGACCAACTGGTATTAAACTTTGATAACAAATCTGTGTGCTAGTCAGTTAGGTGAGAGCAGCTGCATGTATTAGGATGCCCTGGACAGAAGAAATAGTGGTTTTAAATGAATCTGCTGGTGAGAAGTTGTAAGAGTAGAATCCTTATTTTTGTTGGTTTGAAGTTAGAAGAGTAGAATCCTTGTTTTTGTGTGTTTGTTTGTATTTGAGAGAGGGTTTCACCCTGTCACCTATCCTGGGGTGCAGCGGTGTGATCACTGCTCACTTCAGCCCTGACCTCCCAGGCTCAAGCAATCCCTCAAGCAATCCTCATGCTTCAGCCACCTGAGTAGCTGGGACTACAGGTGGGCAACACCATGCCAGGATAAATTTTTAATTCTTTTGTAAAGACAGGGTCTTGCCGTATTGACCAAGATGGTTTCAAATTCCTGGCCCCAAGCAATCCTCCTACCCCAGCCTCCCAAAGTGCTGGGATTACAACAAGCATGAGCCATCACACCCAGCAAGAGTAGAATCCTTTAAATTGCAGGTCTTGATTTGCTGTGGAACTGTTTCTCCTGCAGGCAACTCCATGAGGCATGTATTTGGGAGAAGAACAGCAGGAATTTGTCATTTATTTGTTTATTTATTATCAGTGATTAGTCTCCTAAGCCATACCAGGAATGCCAGAGAGTTTCTGGTGAGAGTAAAACACTTTGTGCAGAGATAAGTGCTTTTTTCCAGAACTGTAAGTGGAGTGTCTGCTGAGTGCCAGTCACCGTCTAGGTTAAGGAGAAGATCAGGGGCCATGGTAAGGGATGAACTAGGATGACTCTTGCTGTCACTGAACTTAGCCTGGTGGTTAAGAACAACAGGAGATTTTTACATCTCAGAGGAAACAAAGATATCAAGGAAATTCACTTTACTCTCTTACCTTAATTTACTCTTTTTAAATGAGAGGACTGGAATACATGATCTCTAAGCCCTAATGCTCTGATTCTAGCTCCATACAAAGTTCACTTCAAAGTCAGTGAAAGAGCTGCAGCAACATAAATAGACCTCAGGATATAAACACTATGTAATCCAAAGGGAAAATAAAGATGACAGACTACATGTTTTAAAATAAACTCACTGTGGTTTTTAATTCTCATTTCCAACCTTGAGTTTTATGAGTATTGATTTCCTAAGAAAAGAAAGCCTACAACTGCTACCTTCCTTAAGTACCTTTATATTCATTTTAAATAAAGCCATTAAAAATTTTCAGGCCTAGTACATATAATTTTCAGTTTAAATGCTCTCTTACCCTCACTTAAAGGACCTTTCTATGTAACTAAAATGAAAGGTTTAATTTTGGACACATACAAAATTAAGCTTGACATCTACTGAGCATTTATAAGAATACCTTGCTTTGCTTAAAAAAAAAAATCTTCCCAGTGAAGTACTTCAAACAGTGATATAACGTGTCATTGACAACACAATGGGGAGGGCAAACTGAGGGACAGAGACATGACATTTGTAGTTTGCTTAAGGTCACAGAGTTACTTTATAATTCTGTATCATATTCATCTTATTTTATTTATCCCCCACTGTGGTACTATGGGGTAATTTTTCTACTCTACAGACAAGGAAATTGAGTTTCAGAAACAGTATGTTCTTATAGTAGTAATGGATTCTAAACTAGGTCCACCTCTCTAAAAAATTCTTGCAGTTTTCCCCTATACCAAGTGAGATGTTAGCACATAATCTCTACTTTCCAAATCATATGAAAAGGGTATCTTCATTTTTTTCTCAAAGAATAAGAAAGAGGCAGTTGCAGAAGAGGGAGTAAGGTAAAAAGTAAAGAATTACTATTCTATTGCCCCACAATGTTTCCAGACTTATCTTTCCCTAACCCTTCCTAGGCCTTATACGTATCCAAATTAGACTACCACAGTTTGTAGACTATACCCTATCCAGCCTCAGTTTCTTAGTTTAGTCACTTCTGTCCTACAATTATTTTCCTCTCATCTCTGTTTGCTAAAAACTTATTCATCCTGAAAGTCCATTTCATGAACCATTCCCCTTGCATGAACATCCTTGTTTCCCCAAATTAGATGAAATATTGCCCACTTTGAATTCTCAAGTTCTTTGTTGGTCCTCAAGGTTCAGTGCAGCATGCAGGAAGGGAACAACTGATTGGCTGAAACATTCATGTTTCATAGCCTTGTTCTTCTGACTGTTGGTTGTGGGACCTTAGGAAACTTACTTAAACTCTGTGAGCCTCAGTTTCCTTAATTACAGAGGGAAGAAAATAATTCCTACTGAGATAACACCTACCCTGTGGAGATGTTAACATGATTATATGATACCTCCATCAGTGATAAAATGTGAAAAGAAAATGAATGTATTATTTCTCACTATTAAAGATAAAACTATAGATAAAGTCCATAGTTGGTGTATGCATTCTTAGGTAATGTTTTGACATTAAACGTGCCAGCTACTCTAATAATACCCAAGCTAGAGTTCAGTTCAGTAAAGAAATAGAATATCTAAACTCTTACTCAGCGTCAAGCTTTCCTCATTCCCAGAATGGAGGTTTAAGGTGGGGTAGGGATGTGGCTGGTTTCTTACGAAGTTCCTAACTCTACCTCCTCCCACACTGTATAAGCCACGGCTCTGGCTTCTCCAAAGTCAGACTAAGGAGAGAGGGACCAGAGGAAGGAGCTGGGTTATGCCGCTGATAAAATGTGGCTTTGGTGCTCTCTGGACAGCAGATGTATTACTTACTCTTTCTTGGTTGGACACTTTTGTTGCTTCTTCAGAGCTTCTCACTAAAGATCTGTAATGCAGTTTCTTTGACCTTGGCAATGCCTTCTTCTAGATAGCTACATTTTGAGCAACCAGTAACACACTACTTTTTCATGTATACAACCCACTGGAATAGTCATTTAAGAGTTTCTGTTTTAAGATAACCCCAGGTCAATTCTCTTTTGCAGGGTTAGGGGAGGAGAGGGTCTCTCCTTTTTTTTTTTTTTTTCTTTTTTTCAGGAGCCAATTTGAGTGGAAGTGCAGCCTACCCCACTGAAGTTAAACACTGTTTTTTTTTTGTTTTGTTTTGTTTTGTTTTGTTTTTTGAGACGGAGTCTCGCTCTGTCGCCCGGGCTGGAGTGCAGTGGCCGGATCTCAGCTCACTGCAAGCTCCGCCTCCCGGGTTCACGCCATTCTCCTGCCTCAGCCTCCGGAGTAGCTGGGACTACAGGCACCCGCCACCTCGCCCGGCTAGTTTTTTGTATTTTTAGTAGAGACGGGGTTTCACCGTGTTAGCCAGGATGGTCTCGATCTCCTGACCTCGTGATCCGCCCGTCTCAGCCTCCCAAAGTGCTGGGATTACAGGCTTGAGCCACCGCGCCCGGCCTTTAAGTTAAACACTGTTGACTATGCTCATTAATCTCCAGGATACAGATATCAAAATCTCCTCACAGTCCTCTTGAAGCCCCACTCATTGGCTTGAGCTGAAATAAAACATCCTGCTATTTCCGTGAGGAGGGGCAGAGGAGACCACTCAAAGTTCACACACAAACCTCTGTTCTCCAAGTTTTCCCTCTTATACTAGCTGGGGTACATGACCTTGCTGACAGAACCATCTTGTTATACCTTAGCAAATCATGCACAGGCAGTCTAGCACTCCACTTTAGCTTCTGAGGCATTGGGTAGGGAGAGATAATTATTCCTTGGATCTATTACATTGTTCTTTATCTTTGTGCCTCATTTGAAAAATCTGTTGCACAGATAATGGGCCAAGGTGCAGCTAAACCATGAATGTGAAAGTCGTCAGGAACCAAGGATACTTTTCTTTGTCTTTCCCTCTTTGGGGCCAAATACTACCTTGACTCTGCTCACAATCCATCCTGTTTCTCTTGAACATATGAAAAATGGCCACCCCAAGCTTCTAGTGTTCTATTTTGGAATAATATCTGGTCTGGTCCCACAGACCAACAGAAACTGACTAGTTTGAAGCCCACCTCAAAATTTCTAGAGATGGTATTTTTAAAATACAGTGAAAAAAAATCATAGAGAAGACAACTGGCTTAATCTGGACCAAATAACTATTCTTAATCCAATCAACTTCATCAAACAAACAAATTATAATAAGTCCATTCTCTGGTAAGGGAAACTCTCAAAGAAAGGTAGTAATAGGCTGGGCAGACACCCTGAACCATTTCAGAAACACATATGTAGAATCTTTAGCACATATGCTAGTCCCTGACACAAAGTTCATATGATATGGTTTGCATATGTGTCACCACCCAAATCTCATGTTGAATTTTATCTCAAATGTTGGAGGTGGGGCCTGGTGGGAGGTGATTGGATCGTGGGGGCCGGTTTCTAATGAATGGTTTAGCACCATCCCCTGTGATACTGTCCTTGCACTAAACAGTGAGTTATCTTGAGATCTGATCCTTTAAAAATGTGTAGCACCTCCCCACTCGCTCTCTTGCTCCTGCTCCTGCCATGTAAGACATGCCTGCTCCCCATTCACCTTCTGCCATGACTGTAAGCTTCTTCCTCCATAGATATGTTTCTCCACATTGTTATGAGAGTTGACACAACTATTTTGTGACTACAAAGTAGGGCCAGCTTCAGAAGAAGCTGACCCTGCCAGAGGCAGAGAGGAGATAAAAGGAAACTGTTGAGTAGCTGACTCAAGCCAACCCTGGAGCCAACTTACATGTCAGCTTCCAATTATGGGCCGATAAATCCCTCTGTCATTTAACCAGCTTGAGTTGGATTCCAGAAATTCCTAATTTGTATATTCACCCAAAATTCTAACATGTCAGGACAAAATGTCAGTGGGTATATTTGAAAAAGATTCTGATGGTCCCCAAGAAGAAGTTGTAAATGGACTCCAGAGGAAAAAAGAATCAAGAATTAAAACTCCAAAAAGAAGATGGTAAAGGCAATACCAATGCCTCTCAGAGAATATGCCAGATATCTACAAAATTCCAGTAGCCAGGTTCGGTCGCTTACACCTATAATCCCAGCACTTTGGCAGGCCAAGGAGGGAGGGTCACTTGAGTCCAGCAGTTCAAAACCAGCCTGCTCAAAATGGTGAGACTCCATCTCTATTAAAAAACAAAACAAAAAACAAACAAACAAAAAAAATTAGACAAGCACAGTGGTGCACCTGTAGTCCCAGCTACTTCAGAGGCTGAGGCTGGATGATCCTTTGAACCCAGGAGTTCAAGGCTGCAATGAACTAGAGAACATGTCAAAAAAAAAAAAAAAAAAAAAAAAAAAAAAAAAAAAAAAAAA
>NW_012118399.1:937779-945584 GCF_000951035.1 Colobus angolensis palliatus
AGAAAGAAAGAAAGAAAGAAAGAAAGAAAGAAAGAAAGAAAGAAAGAAAGAAAGACGGACAAAACTCTGGGAAAGGAACATCAAGATGTTTCAGTTGAAACATAGGAAACTGGTTGATTTTGCAGTACAAGGTGATATTTTGAGGTGACTCAATCAAATGCCATATGACTTGTCCTCTGACTTTGCCTATGAGGAATATTCTTCTAATTTCTCAAGAAATTAAAAAGGATACAAAATGCTTATGACACATGGGATTATTAATAGAATTTGAGAAAATGAAAAAAGACTGCACTACACAGAAACCACACACACACACAAAATACTGCTGGAAAGTATTATTTGCTAGAAGAGCCCAAGCACACCCTGGGACTAAGAGAGATGGAGGGATCCCAGCAAACCCCAAAATGACACTCCAAGGTATGACGCAGAAGATGGTAGACAGGCAGCAATCCAGAGACCAGTGGAGTGAGGGGAGCAAATGCACACTAGCTATAAGGAATCCATGCCAGAAACTCTGCCAAGGAGGAAAACGACTTCAACATCTGAGTTCTGGCAGTTCCATGGACAAGGAAAAGAGAGAAAAGTGGCTTAGAACTAAATACTGCTCTTTTAAAACAATTGTTTGTGGTTACCTAATTCTCTTTTTTTTATGTGTGGGTAGAAAATCTTGTATTCTATTTGTGTAGTGAGGTAATACTTTTGAATACATTACTATGCTTTTCTTTTTGGCACTTCCTTGTATCTTTTTAAAATCTTATGCCTATTCAATTAGAGATATTCATTACTTCTGGGAAGAAAAAGATTATTATAGTTAGAATAGATAAAGTTTTTAGAGTTTGGCTTTTTGCTTTCAAAAATAGATCCCTCAAATTAGTTTCAGCAAGAACAGTCTTAAATTTATTTTTAATTTCAAGAGGCAGGCAAGAGATAGAGATACACAGTTTGTTTTGTTTTGTTATTTTGTTTTAAAAATTCTATAATCTTTCCTTTCAATATCAAGAAACAAAGCCTGGAAGGCTGAGAAAATTATTTTACTAAAAATCTTTAAATATAAATGATACAGGAAATGACATGAGAACAGTCTTCCAGCCCAAAGAAAGAAAACAAAAACTAACAAACCTTCTTAGGTATGAACAGAATCTTGAAAGTGAGCAGAGCAGGTAAGTGAGTCATAGGTGAGTTTACAGAGAGGCCCCTGCCCTGCTTCCAACTCAGGTAGGAAGAAGGGTGGGTTGGACAGTAAGCTGCATGACAAAAATGCCCGAATAGCTTTGAACTGTGGGCAGAAACAACTTTTCTTCACTCTGGGCCTGGAATTCTAATTGGAAGCAGCCTCAAAGAGTATTCCATACTAGACTAGGGTGGGCACCATATAATGGAGATAACATAGGGCTTATTTAAATACAGAAGACCTATCACAGTGCTTGTGTTCCATTAACCCTTATTTTAATTAATAATGACTTCAAAGTACAATAGTAGTGATGCTGGCTATTGGATATGCCAAAGAGGAGCCATAAAGTGCATCCTTTAAGTGAAAAGGTGAAAGTTCTTGACTTTAAAAAAAGGCACAGATTATATGCTGAAGTTGCTAAGATCTACATTAAAAATGAATTTTCTGTCCATGTAAGTGGGAAGGAAAAAGACATTTTGTGCTCATTTTGCTGTCTCACTTCAAATTGTGAAAGTTGTTTACCACAGTGTGTGATAAGTGTTTAGTTAAAAGACATGAAATGTGTGTGCAGAAGACATGAACAGAAATGTGTTCTGACTGACAGCAATCAGGTTCCTACCTATTCACAATTTTAGGCATCTACTAGGAGTCTTGGAATGTATCCCCTGAGGATAAGGGGGAACTACTGTATTAGGAAGAAAATCTTTAACGTAGCCGGAGTTGAAGGGTAGGCAGTGGAACTGGTATTATTAACGTCTTATGTCATTACATCTTGAGACATTCCTAGAGAGTAGTTACGCCACTTCAGAACCTTACATGAAACAATGGTGTCCTCATTTAGAAAGCATCTCTTTTACACCTCTACAATACTCAAATTGGAGTTAGAGGTCACACTATTCTGACTAAAGTCAAAAAGTGTTTTTCAGCATCTGGAAAAATTTACACCAAAGTAACCTTGTCACTTCACCACATCATCATTCACAGATTTTGTTTTCTTTTGTAATTTAAAATTGAATAATGTTATTTCTTATGATTAATTAAACTTTTAGCACTTTTAGAGTATTTAATTTAATAATTTGTTTTTCTGAATTTTTTGTTGGTTTATAATAAAATGATAGTGTTTGGCATTTATATTTTTATAAATTATGATTTAAATTATATTTTGTAATATATTAATACACTTGGTATTTAAAATTCATTAAGCTTTTAGTTTCATTAACCATTTTATTTTAAGACTTCTGAACACACTTAAAATTTTTCTAAATCAATACTGGTTCACAGTTCTGCATGAAATAAATGCCAAAATAATTGATATTATAATGTACCGCCTTATTGGAATTATAAATCAGAAGAAACTACCCTGTACTTCCAAGTTTGAGAGAAAATATAATTAATTACATCAGCACATTAAAAGAGAAAAAGCCCAAAGTTGAAAACAGACAACAGGTTGATTCTTCAAGAGCATATAGCTTTGTTTCAACTGACTATTTTCTGTTAATTAAAGTATATTACAATTCTGAAAAAGGAAATGTTAATTTGTAGAAAGCTGACAGAAATTCAAATAATTTTTGTTCAATAACATTTCAAATTAATTTTGCTTTGTAAAGATATAAGTAAGTTCTTTCTGATAGAAAAGAGTAAAACCCAAAATTTTAAATTTTAATATAATGATCTTATTTCAGTATTTTTTCCAAGTACTATAATATTTCTGCTTGTCCTGTGCATTTTGCAATTAACTTTATTATCCCTCTAGTTTCCTTGGTTATTAATTCAGTCTTCTACATTTGTTGATTTTATATTTGAGTCATGTTTTTAAATTTTTGAAATTTATACTTTGATAAGCACCAAATACAAATGGACATGATGAGCAAGTTCAGTTTAAGGGAAATAAAAAAATTCCATTTCTGCACATTCAATTCACATTGAATGAATTAAATACCCATCTCATTTGTGTTGTAGGATCAGTCAAACAGCATGGGATCAACAGATTTTCACCAGATGAGAGTCCCTCTTTGTGTACTATTCCTTGGGCTTTTCCCCGAACAGTGTCTAAACACTGGGCACAGTTTCACTACCTGATCCCCGAGAAAAGTACTGTAGCCCACCCCTGGCCCCTCGTCCATGATTTTGTTTTTTGCAATTTGAGTTACCTGTGGTAAATGGTGATTCACAACTATTAAATGGAAAATTCCAGAAATAATTAACAAGTTTTAAATTGTGTGCCATTCTGAGGAGCATGGGGAAATCTCAAGATGTCTCTCTCTGTCCTGCCCGCCATGTGAACCACCCCTTTGCACAGAGTATCCACACTGTACATGCCGCCTGCCCATTAGTCATTGACATTATCTGCTCCTGACATCCAACCATCGATGTTGTCATGGCTCCACGATGCAAGATCACCCAAAAGCAGATGATCCAAATGTAGCCTACCTCTACGTCAGAGTGCCTACATCATTCATCTCATTTCATCTCATCATATAGGCATTTGTCACCTCATGTCATCACAAGAATGGTGAGTACAGTAAGATATTTGGGAGAGAGATTCTATTCACATAATTTTTACTTCAGTGTATTGGTACAATTGTTCTATTTTATTATTGGTTATCATTGTTAACCTCTTACTTACCTAATTTGTAAACTAAACATAGATATCTAAGTACAGGAAAAAGAATAGCATATAGGGGGCTCAGTACTATCTGGGATTTCAGGCATCTTCAAAACCTCTTGGATCATATGCCCCATGCATAAAGGGGAGGATGCTGTGCACAGATCTTTT
Organism: Colobus angolensis palliatus; assembly: GCF_000951035.1. Lineage (NCBI taxonomy): Eukaryota > Metazoa > Chordata > Mammalia > Primates > Cercopithecidae > Colobus > Colobus angolensis. The sequence continues at coordinate 941,727 of NW_012118399.1, forward strand.
TCAATGTATGTTTATCACTAGTGATCATTTTAGGAAAGCAGATGGACATTAAAAATCAAACAAACATGGAAAAACTACAAATTTAAGAAATCCCCTAAATTCTTTTGTCCCTTGTCTTTTGTCTAAAGTCCCTAACTTCCTTCTAATCCAGTGACAGGAAGTTCTATTAGATTGTTTACTTTTAAATGAACTTTGAAGTTCACAAAAGTTCGTCCCTTCATCTCCCTGAGAACTGTCTTATACAAAGGGTGTGTGGTCTTCTCTCTACAGGAAGTTCTTTTTCTCTAAGAGTAATCTGAGTTGAACAGCAAGTGTCTCATCTGAGAATACCCAGCCTGTACCATACTTGGTTCTCCAGGGACCCTGCCATATAAAGGTTGTTGTTGCTGTCTGGGGGTGCTGGTAGCGGTGGTTTTTCTCAAATAACAGTCAAAAGACAAAGGTCAGAGTGGAGTACTGTGGAGCGCCTAGTTTAGAACAGCAGTCTATTTTCCTTTGGTATTGGGAAATCAGTCCTGCATCACATCCCTGAGGCAAACGATTTTAAAGCTTGTCCTTTGTCTTCTAAATAGAGTGAGCAAAATACTAGGAAAACAAACATAAACTAACATGAAAAAAGTTATCCTGCTATAGTAAATCAGAAATGAAGACCTGACGTGCACTCTGTTATTCAGTACAAAAGTAGACTAATTAAATGATAAGGAACTAAAAAGTTAGATTCCACCATCAATCAACATTAGGTCTTTAGTTAATAACTGGAGCAAATTGGGTTTGTTTCTTTGTAAGTAAATAACTTTGAATCCAGCAAAAGGGACTGGTTGTTCAAACAATAGAAAGCCACTTGCATAGAACATCCATAGAATTGTTAACTCACAGTGACAAATTCCATGTGTGTCCCTATGAAGCTTGGGAAACACAAACAAGGAAAGCTCATTCACATTTTTAGGTTTTCATAAACAAAGATGACAAAGAAAAAGATGGGCTGCTGATGTTTTTCCATTTCATCCTGTGAACACTTCACTCTGGAAATTATCAGCAGGGCTAAGGTCTTTGGGTTTGCCATAATAAGATTGTTTCATGAGGAATGTAGTTCAACTGGTACTTAGTTACTCTTGACACTGCAAATGCATACTGAACAGGGAGAGACATACTTCACACAAGGTCTGAAACAATTCCAAATATGTACCTGCTGCAACTCCATCTTCCAGTACCCAAATGTCAAATGCAAAAGGAAATGTTCCAGATGTATTTAGGCTCCACTTCACCTCCTCAAACTCAACATCATTGAAGTGAATAATAGAAAACACAGAATAATCCTTCATCACTATTCAAACAGGATTCTGCCAATATTTACTGTTTCTACCAACCACATTTGGTAAGATATGTGCTTCCTACTTTATTTGCCATAATCTTTGAACTGTTCCTAATCTAAGCAGTTAAAACGGTAACCTCCTTGTTCTGAGATTTATGGCCAAAGATACTTATGTAATCATCCAACTATACCATATTTAGCAAAACAATATACTCTATATATAAACAATATAGTTTTCATGATCATCAAAAAGAGTACTACTGTGGTAAACAAACATATAATATTGTTCTTATCTGGCAAAAGCAGCATACATCTGTTCTGAGGCATTAGATGTAGTCCTGGCCGATGCATTCTAAGAAATACAAAATCAAGCCAGAAAATAGATACAAGGGAATCATAAACTGTAAAAGGGTTGGAAAAGACCTCATTCTGAAAGAAAAAAAAAAGTCTAGTGTTTTTCAATCTGAGTCAGAGTGACAGTTTATTTGAAGCCCTTAAAACCTACTAAAGTGATAGATTGGAAACAACATCTTGTTCTTCAAATCCCAGTCATATTAGAAATAAGAAATGCCCTTTGAAGACAGAAACATGAAGATTTAAGACACATAGAGGAGAATGATTTACCTAAGCATGGCAATGCATAATCTGATGCTACAAAACAGTAGTGTGAGATGGCCTGCTTCCAAACTCTAAACATTTGAAGATCCAAAGCCTTCTTTGTTTTACATTGTTTCCTCTATCTTTAGCTCAAGTTAATAAATTCTTTAAAAATCCTTGTAGATTTCTGTGTGTCAATTGATAATCAACTCCATTAGACAAAAACCAAATTTGCAAAGCTCTTCAAGATAAGCCCTTATCTATTTGGGGTTTTCTTGAAACTGCTATGGGAATATATCCTTAGGAGTCTGGCACTTTTGAGCACCCAGTTATTTAACAGAGAACATGTGGCCAGGCAGGCCTTAAGATTCATAAAAATACCGTTTTCTGTTTGAAATGTTTTGTGAGCCACTCTCTTAAATCTTTCTTAAGTATTGACAAAGAATCTTATGGATCCACCCTTGATTTTATCTTTTCCAGGGCCATTTTTAATTTGGTAATTGTTTTTAGAGGATCTGGGTATAAGACAAAATTTTATTTCAAAACTGGCAAATTCTGACTCTTTTACATTTAAAAGCTATTTTTAGCTCATCTCTCTTGTCTCACATTTTATCGTAGGTGATAACAAAAAAAAATCAGGTGGCATTTTGAATATTCTGCCTGGAAATCTTAACTAGATCATTGACTTTAGCAGGTTTATTTCCTCTTTGCCACATTACCACAGATGATTATGTTGGCAAACTCTGTGCCATCACCCAACAAGGATTCCCATTCCTTTACCTTCCGATACCATTGTCCTCACTTTCCTTTAAACCTTCACTGAGAACCTCCTCAAGGTCTTTCAGGTTTCCACTAACACTCTACTTGAAAGCCTTTGGTTTTCACTAGGCATCTCTTCAAAGCTCTTCCAGCTGCTTCCCACAGTCCAGGCCCAAAGCCAATGCCAAATATAGGGTTTTGTTATGGCAACATCCTACTTCTAGATACCAAAATTTGTAACAGATATCTCTGGGGACATAAAGTATCCTGAAAGTTTAGTGTCTTGAAGCAACAGCAATCATTCATTTTGTTCATGAATCCGCAATTCAGGCAGAGCTTAACAGTGAAAACTTGTTTCAACTCAACATAATATCACCTGGGGTGGCTTGACTAGGGCTGGAGAATCCACCTTCATGATAACTTTCTCAAGTGATTGGCGATTTGGTGCTGTCTGTTGGCTGGGAGTTCCCCCAGGGCCAAAGGCCAGAAGCTTCTGTCTTCCTCCATTTAGGCCTCTTCCCAAGCTTCTTGGTCTTCCTGACAGTATGATTGCTGGGTTACAAGACCAAGAATTCAGAGAATCAGATAAAAGTGCATGGCATTTTTCATGTTCTAACCTTGAAAGTCACAGGTCATTACCTTCACCACACTCTATTTTTCATATTGTTCAAAAGCAGTCACAGAGACCAACCAGTTGCAAGAGGAGGAAGACATATAGACTACAGTTCTTAATGAGGAAATTGCAAAGTTTAGAAGAGTATTTGGGATAGGAGATGTTTTTGGACCTATCTTTAAAAAATATAATCTGCCACATTGAGTAAACAAAGACTTGCATAGAGACATTAATAATTCAGAGGATATATTTTTTATCACTGATGTCAAAATTATGGAAAAGAATTAAACACTCCATAATATAGCTCTTCTTCTTCTCTGACAGTAAACAGAATATATCTAAATGGATTATAGGTCTGACTGAGTTTGGAAATCCTTATGTTCATAAAGTGAACATATTCTTGCAAATCATTATCATACTAAAATTTAAATAATTATATATCTCAATCAAAATAATATGTTGTTTTTAATAATGGGGGAAAAGTCAATATTTTGCATCTAGTTCAACTCCATTTAACAAATATTTAGGGGCAGAGCAAGATGGCCGAATAGGAGCAGCTCCAGTCTCCAACTCCCAA
>NW_012118399.1:952167-1000817 GCF_000951035.1 Colobus angolensis palliatus
AAAAAAAACCAAATATTTATAGAACACTTACTACATGCCAAACTCTGGGCTGGGTATATGATAGTAGGTAAGACATGTTTCTCTCTTATTAAAATTGGGAAAACTAAATGATGAATTGCAATATAGTATAATAAATGAAAAAAATTAAGAGACATGTACATGAAATAAAATAGAATTTTATTTCTATTGAAAATATTGAAAACATTCTATTGAAATTATTTCACATGAAAATAAATAGAATTGGACCACTAACTGACATCATGTACAAAAAGTAACTCAAAAGGAATAAAATACATACATTTAAGAGCTAAAATTACAAAATTCTTATACAATAACTAAGAGTAAATCTTTATGACCTGGGCTAATCAATGGTTTCTCAGGTATTACACCAAAATGCAGATGCAACAAAAGACAGAAATAGATCAATTCAGTTTTATCCAAACTAAAAACTTTCAAGCTTCAAAGCGCACCATCAGGAAGGTGAAAAGACAACCCACAAAATAGGAGAAAAATGTTGCAAATCCTATATCTAAGAAACTTGCACCTAGGAAACGTAAAGACTTCACATAACTCAGTAATAGGAAGACAAATAACTCACTTTATAAACAATGGTTAAAGGATGTAAGCAGACATTTCTCCAAAGAAGATATATAAATGCTCAACACAAAAAGATGCTCAACATCATTCAGGGAAATGCACATGAAAACCACAGCGAGCTACCACTTCACACCTACTAGGAAGGCTAGAATAAAAAAAGACTGATCATTTCAAGTTTAGCAAGGATGTGGAAAAATTGCAACCCCCACACACTACTGGTGGATGTAGAATTGTTCAGTCGCTTTAGAAGACAATCCTCAGCTGGGTGCGGTGGCTCATACCTGTAATCCCAGCACTTTGGGAGGCCGAGGCGGGTGGATCATGAGGTCAGGAGATCAAGACCATCCTGGCCAACATAGTGAAATCCCATCTCTACTGAAAATACAAAAATTAGCTGGGCTCGGTGGCATGTGCCTATAGTCCTGGCTACTCGGGAGGCTGAGGCAGAAGAATCGTTTGAACCTGGGAGGTGGAGATTGCGGTGAGCCAATATTGCGCCACTGTACTCCAGCCTGGGTGACAGAGTAAGACTCCATTTAAAAAAAAAAAAAAGACAATCTTCAAAATGTTAGACATAGAGTCACCATATGACTCAGTGAATCCACTCCTAGCTGTCTACACAAAAGGAATGAAAACACATGTCCTTAGAAAAACTTGCACATAAATGTTCATAGCATCATTATTTATAATAAACGAAGAATGGAAAGGACCCAAATGTTTATCAGCTGATAAATAGGTAAACAAACTGAGGGCATATCCATATAATGCGGGCATATCCATATAAGGGAATCTTATTTGGCAACAAAAAAGAACAAAGTACTGAGGTATGCTACAACATGATAGACCTTGCAAACTTTATTCTAAGTGAGGAAGCCAGCCAGAAAAAGTCACACATGGTATGATTTCGTTTATATGCAATGTCCAGAATAGGCAAGTCTATAGAGACACAAAGCAGATTAGTAGCTACCTAGAGCTATGGTGGGTGTAGGTTGAGGAGAAATCAGGAGTGACTGCTAGTGGGTACTGGGAGTTTTAGGGGGTAATGAAAATGGTTTAAAATTAATTATGATGACGGTTGCAGAACTCTGCAAACATACTAAAGACCATTGATTTGTATGTATTATTAAATGAGTGAATTTCGTGAATATTTCAATAAAGCTAATATGCGTCTGCACACACACGTATGTTCACACACACATTTAAATGTATGTTCTGGGTACATTGGAAGCACATAAAAAGTGGTAATTTCTGTTTGGTGGGTCACAAAGGGCTTCATGGAGAAATAGATGTTTGACGCATGGGTGGCATTAGAGAAAAAGGAAAGGACTTCCAAGCGGAGAGGGCAAAACTTGCAAATACAGGGAAGCACGGAGCAGCATGGTTACTCAACCGTGCTTCAAGTATGACTGAAGCACAGTTGCATATTGAGGGCTTTGAGAAATGAGGATTGGAGAAAGGAAAGGATGCATTTGGTTGGGCATGGTGGCTCACACCTGTAATCCCAGCACTTTGGGAGGCCGAGACGGGCAGATTGCTTGAGCCCAGGAGCTTGAGATCAGCCTGGGCAACATAGTAAGACCCTATCTCAACAAAATTACAAAAACTAGCTGGGTGTGTTGACATGTGCCTGTAGTCTCAGCTACCTGGGAGGCTGAGATGGATGGATCATCTGAGTCTGGGAGCTTGAGGCTTCAGTGAGCTGTGATTGCACCATTGCACTCCAGCCTGGAAACAGAGTGAGGCCCCATCTCAAAAAGAAAAAGAAAGGGATGCATTTGGACTTCAACTCAAAACAATGAGACATCCATGGATGACTCTTAGCAATAGGAGTGAGGAGGTGACAGGATCATATTTGCATTTAGAACAATCACTCTAACAAAATTGAAAAATATGGACTACAGGCAAACTCTGGTAAGCAGAAAGGCCCAGGTGGGAAATAGTGCCATAATTCAAGAAGTAAGAGGGTGGAAAGTAAGACATTAACAGTTGGGACAATGGGATATGAAGGAGTTATTATAGAATCTCGGGGCTTGGTGAAAAGAAGCCAAGTACCTGGCATATAATAGATAAAATATATTTGCTAAGTGTAATTGGACCTTAGTGGAACTTTTACTTAGCTATTTCAACAAGGGGAAAATGTAAAAAGTAATCTAAAATGGCTAATGCTTCAGATGGCATGATCTTTGTATATAATATCCCCTTGAAGGGAAAGACATTATATACAGTATAATCTATAAATGTACTTTTATGTACTTAGAATCTGTAAAGAGGGGCTCAAGTATATAAAACCACTCACACATTTCTTCTTGAGAAGCCAAATATACAGTTTAGTAACAAAATAACCACGAAACCAGGGGCTTTTTACAGATGTTGTGAAGCTCTCTTTATAGTTGTATTTGTAGATCAGCACCATCAATTAAAAGCCTCTTAACTTTTAGGGAGATAGCTATGAAGTTTCTCACCAGCAACCATAAAAATAGGTGGGCTGAGGAGAAGCAGTTACTGCACACAGAATGTTTTTCTAGCATTATACTAGAATATTTTGGAGATGCCTAAATGTTCCTTGCTTGAATAAGAAACAAAAAGTTGGCAGCAGCGGCCGTCACTTCCCCTAAGTGCCTCTTCTTATTCTTGCTTGTAATGAAACGACAAGGTCACAAAATACTGATGTCCACACTTCCTGATTCTCGGTCTCTTAAGATACACAAGTCATAGTGAAGTAAGTGTTCTCTCAGCAACCAGCTGACCCAGAGCTGTACATTCTTCCCTCTAGCAGGAAGATGCTGCCTGTTCCACAGTAGTGTTTTAAAAATTGTTGTCCAATTTTTCTGCAATATCTAGCCATTGAATATTTATTCAACTTTAGATTGTATGTCTTTCAGAATTAAATCAAGTTGAAAATCACTTGGCTATCAAACATCCATTAGAATTCTAATATTCTGAAGAGCAGAAACTTTCAAAAGTAAATATTACAATGAACTCTGGATAGAGTATATTTTATTTGTAATGTTTCTATGTTGATAACAAATTAAACCATTTAATTCTGAGTGCTAGCAAGTATAAATGGCTTAATTGGTTAGAAAGTTTGTTCTCAACTTTTAAAAAACCCATATTCACCAGCTCAGGAAATTTTAAAAGGCTCTTTTCTATAGTTTGTATTTCAAAAGAATATTTTCCAAACAAAAAAATCACAAAACTGAATAAAAATGACATGCCTGTACATATGTGTGTACATTCACACATGCAAATATATACACACAACACATACTCTGATAACTGCCGTTGCCCCGCTGAGAATCACTATGCTGGAAGGCTTTTAAAAGCTCCGTTCAGTTGTTCATTAATTTAAAAAATAAAAAATAGAAAAGAGAAACAGGATAATCCTAAGAGAATATTAGTATCAAGGCATTCTTATAAAAAAAAAATACTAAAGGGCTGCAAATAACCAAACTAAAAATGCCAGTTTTCTGAAGCCCCAAATCTAAGTAAATGATACAGGGCGATGCATTTTATCATTGGCAACTAGCTAATTAGTGATCCCAATTAACGGTGCCAATTATGTGGATTCTTCAAAATAGTTAGAGAGACTTCTGAAAAATGTACCCCACATTGAACTTTCTCTGAATTAAATAATGATTAGGCAGGACAAATTACATAATTTTTACATTTAACGGTTTAACATAAAGTTGGAATAAAATCAACTGTATTTTCTCTCATGTTTGACTCAGATAACCAATGCAGTGTATCATCTTGACATTTTAATATACTGCTATATATTTTATATTTTTCTTCTATTATTACCTCTTGCTAATAGCTAATATTTATGGAGCTCTTACCACATACTAGGCAGCTAACTAAATATCCTTGTGCTATTACACTTGTTAATCTCCCCAGTAAACCAAAGAAGTAGGTACAATTGTTACTTCTCATTTTACGGGAAGGTGAGACTTAGGTATGCAAGTGGCTATGCTAGGTCTGGGATTGAGGTCTATCTGCCTCTAAATTGGACTCCTCAATGTTTACATTTTTCTACTCCCTTCAGTTATGTATATTTTCACCACTATTTGCTTTGAAAAAGAAGTGAATACAGATGTCTTTGGTGTTTAGCAGGCTCAGTACACAGACTCAAACATACAGGTCTGATCCCATCAAGAACTAACTTGTTCTATACAATCTGAAATCTCAAGGGAATTTTTTGAAGGGCAAGAAGAAAAGAGCAGAACGGTAATGCTGAAATTGAGAACACACTATTTAAAAAATATATATTGCTCTGAGAGTACCAATGGTTAGAATTTTTTCATTGTAGAAGAATGTTTCTCATGAAAAGGTCTAAATTTAGCCTATTACTAATTGTCCCAACTGCCTCTTCCTCTTTTCCCTTTCCTTTTGTTATTAACTGGAAAGTATAAAGTATTTTTGAGAAACTTGTTTTGCAGCCAGCTTTGCCATAATGCAGCTAATCCATTAACCAAGAAATAATATAAATGGACTGTTAGACACAAATTCAAAACCTGTGGGAGGTTAACCCTGTTTGGGAAAAATGGTCCTAAAATCCTGAGTAATGATTACAACTGTATACTATAATCCATGTACACTTCTGATGATGAGTTAAGTTTCCTTCAATGTTTCTATGCCCCTCTAAAAATAATTTCTGCCATAATATGTATCCAGAATCCAGAGAATCATGGGCCATTTATTCATTTCTCTTTCCCATTATAGAGCAGAATGGACCAACCAAAGACTTCTAGAGAATTAATATCTACTCTAAAAAATGGTTTAGGAATATACCTGAAGAAATCATGATGTTATTTGCATTTTGCTTTCAGCTTTTTCATGCAAGTTAGAAAATGAATAAGTTCTATCAAAATAAAAATTCACTTTTGTGAATTTTGAAAGACTTGACTCAAACGCTAGTAAAATGAGTAAATGGTATAATCAGGTCATTAAAAATCAAGTCATTAAAAATTGTTGTTAGTTCCCTATACTCAATAGTTGTTTATTAATGTTGGTCGAATGAAACTAATTGTGGTAAGATTTCAGAATAGAAAAATTAAAATATGAATGCTCAGTATTTTTCATTAAAATGCATGTCTGGTTCTGAAAGTAGGAGGGGACAGTTTGGTCCCACACTGTGTCCCTACTATGATTCAGCCAAGGTAAATTTGAATGAATTGATTTAAATGGGGGCATTTTAGTAGAGAGCAAGAGAGCTTGCCAGCGTTAGAGGAGAAAAGAGGATAGGAAGGACAGCAAAATGTCTGCCTCAAGCGCTTTTACCCATGGCCAAGTCCCATAGAGATGTGTCTGAAAGCAGAAATGACTAAAGATTCTTTCACAAGGGATTCATGTGAGAAAGCTGGATTATAAGCAATGCTGCTATGCTGCCAATGTAGTAAGGCGTAATTCAGCAAGAGAAGCACTCCCTCCACTTCCATATAGTATGTTATCATCATAACCTTTGCCAATTGAGGTCCCCAGCAGAAGGGCAGGGGAGCACTGGATCCCTCAACAGAGAGAGCAAGAGAAGAGGAAAGCACTTAGAACTGACCTATTAGGACTGTCATGAAGATGTATGAATAACTCTCAGGGGGCCCCAATATTAACGGATGAGATTTAGGAGAGGAACGTCTTTCAACACATGATGGAAAAAGAGAAAAATATATCTGTCATCATTAATGCATTTCCATTTGTCATCACAGACTAAAGAAGACTGGGTAAACACATCATTTTATTGAAATGTCTGTATTTTACAGATCTCAATAGGTTAGGGGAACATCACACACTGGGGCCTGTCGTGGGGTGGGAGGAGAGGGAGGGATAGCATTAGGAGATATACCTAATGTAAATGATGAGTTAATGGGTGCAGCACAGCAACATGGCACATGTATACATATGTAACAAACCTGCACGGTGTGCACATGTACCCTATAACTTAAAGTATAATAATAATAATAAAATAATAACAATGCAAGTCCTTTTTGACTAAACATAAATCAAGACATGCACAACTGAGATTTAACTGATGACCCTGGTGATTCTATCAAGAGCAGTCTCTGCCCAGGCACAGAGTTCTAACAGGTTATTTGTGAATCTACTCCTCAGGTATCTGCTTTATAATACTTCAGGGGCTTTTTTCTTTCTTTTTTATCTCAGACTGCTAAAATAGTAAAATTATTTGAGATGTACTGAAAGAAAACCATGAATCATCAGTACATGGATTTACTAAACAATTAACTCAGGAACACGAATAACAAATTAGTGTGCTCTGCAGAGGTGAAATATCATGAATCTCTCTGAAAGGAATGATAAGCTCCTTTAAACTCCAATGGCTATAATAAATGGCTATAAATAAATTCCATATGCCAGATCCGATCTCTTTCTGCAGCATCTCTAGACTAGGTCTTTATTGGGTCTCATTCTGGTTCTTGACTGGGTGACTCTAGAAGCACTCAGATGGTCTTTGCATTTTCTCAACATCCAGTCTACACAATATAAGGACTTACTACTCATTGCCATCAACAGCAATTGGCAATCTTTTTTTTTTTACTGTGATCATTGCCGTCACATAGCCTTCCTTGGCCGTTGTACAATTCCACAATGCCTTGGGTGGGCCCTCCTGTGGTCTCCTTTCTGTGCGCTTTGCTTACATTTGTTCTTCATTTTGAACTTTGGCTATAATGAAAAGTTTCTTGAAGGAGCCTCTAAGATGACGTCCCCTTGGAGATTAAAATCCTTTTCCTACTTAACAAATTCCTTCCTTTGAAGCATAGTGAAGACCTACTATCCTAAGTCCTTGCTACTAAAGTGCAAGGCAGCACCATCAACCTCACCTGGGAGCTTCTTGAAATGCAGAAATTCAATCTCAGAAGGTAGGACCCAGACTTCAATCAGAATTTTCATTTTTACAAATTCTCAGGTAATTTGATTTGTATGAATAAAGTTTGAGAAGCACTGTCCTAAATGGTATTCCATGACCAGTTTTTTGGTTTCAAAACATTTCTTGAAAATTTAAAATCAGTAATTAATGTTCACCCTTTATATCACAGCGGAATTGGCAGTCTATTACCAGTCCCTAGTTCAATTGCTTGAAAGAACACAATAAAGTTGAAAAGGTCAGTCCTGGATCTATTAAGTTCATATTTTGTCCTTCCCGTTTAATGCTTCAACTTGCTAAAACTCTTTTACCTGTCAACTATCTTTATCCATCTTTACTATCACCATAACAGTTAACTTACTGAGCTGTGCCAAATGCTGTGCTAAGTTCCTTTACATTCTTCTCTAATAACTGTGAAATAGGCACTAATACCACCATCATGGAGTGAGCAAATAAGCTCGTTATTCACAAAAATTTAAGTCTCTCTCCTTTGGGTGTGCGAAAAGACCCTTGTGAGAAAAATGGACTCTGATATTTGTCTGATATGCATTATCTTTTAACATATTTGTAACTCCCTGCTGAGCACTGACATTCTGTATGCAAGTTATTACTTATGATTTGTGACAGTATTATTTATTATACTGACACTGTATGTAAACTGTTATTTACTCAATATGAGTAATAGAACATCAGTTGTGGAAATGAGAACAAAAAGTAAAAGGCCTCACGCAATAGCAATAAGTAGAAGAAACCGAAACTGTGTAGGACAGGGATTAATAATTAGATACGACATTTTAGCTGTATACATCGAGAATGCAATGAGAATAAGTGCTAATTAAATGTTTTCAATATTCATAAGTAACTCTAAGTCATGCTTAAAAGCATAGAACCTCAGCTTCAGCTAAAAGGTGATAGGATGTTTCCTCTTCCCACCTCCTAGAAGTGCTATAATTTCCTTCTTTCCAAGAGAGGAAAAATTCTAGAAGGAGAACATACACTTCATTTTGCTTAATTCCTTCCCTAAGACCACACTCCCATTTGTACAGGTGAAGAACATGGGCAAAAGAGCATTTCTCCAGAAACTGCCCAAACTTACTTTCTCTTTACATTCTTTTACATACACTTTACTGCATTCTCCTTTTCCTCTGAAAAGGTTGAAGCTGGCCAGCTGAGCAAATACTCTACTTTTAAAAGTATGAAATTCAACTGAAGATATTTAGAGGAAAGAAGTATACTTCAAATCTGAGAATTTTTCAAATGTACTTCAAATCTGAAATGTACTTCAAAATCTGCCTGTTTTTCTCATGGTATATCATTCACAGCAACTCCAAACATCAAAATCACCATTTCAAGATTCTTTCTCTTCTATGCTTTGTGCAAGTTCTTAGCACAATATGCACAAACTATGAACTTGGCATTTAAAAAAAAATTGCTTTCATCATCATGTACATGGTAATTCAAACTCAATCTATGTATTCTTAATAACTTTTGCTAATGTTCTTGACTACTTTGAGACTTTACTCAAATTGCATCTCCGTGGTAGGCTTCTCTGACCACCCCAGGCTATACTCTCTCAAATTATTTTAGTTATTTGTTGACACTTCTAAATGTATCCATAAATTAAAAGATGCCGTGACTTTGTCTTTTTTTCAGACCCTTTCATTTTTCATTTCCACGTAACAGCTAGCACAGTGGCTTGAACATGATGGCTTTCAAATGTTTAGTACACAATAAAATGGGGAGAAGGAACATACAACTGATAGTTGTTGAGACTCCTCTTATTTCATTCATATACTATGTAGGTAATTTGCTCATTGTCTCAGCCTATTATTGCAACTGTTGTGTTTCTAATTTTGATTATTAAAATCTGGGTATCTTGTATTGTCAAAAATTAACTAAAAGTGACTTCAAAACTAAATAGTTAAAATTGATTACTATATTTCTATTAATATGGGGCATTTGGTTAATAGGTGTTATTACTGCTGTTATTGAACAAAGAGTTAAATAGTATTTTAATATCTATTCTTTGTAGTTTAATAGCATATTTTTAAAGAGAAGTTTTATTTGTCCTCGGATGGTAATTACTATGACCACAGAACTAGATGAGCCAAAGAGGCCTCAATCATGCCCTCTCTCCAGGGTGGTCTAGTCTTAAACAGCATTTTTTAAAGCACTGTTTTTTTAAAGCATCATTGACACTTCCCTAGGAAAAGAGAGTATCACCCTATTGGGTTATATGCTGCAATTCTTTTGGACCTCATTTATTACCTATCAAATCTAATTCAAAATCTTCATGTTGCAGTTTAAGAAACCACTAAAAACATTTTAGGCAAAATAAATACTTTATTGTTTTAATATATATATTTTTAGAAATCAGCCTTTGTGTGATATTTCAAACATTTATAAGCCTTTTAGAGATTCTTTCAAAGAACACTGTTAACAACTCAACCACTTTTGATTAAAATATCACACACAAAGAAACAATAGGAATTGAAAAAAGTATAAATGCTAGAAGAATAATTCTAATAACATTTGGTGGTTACTTTACAGATTTATTTAACACATATAAAACCAAATAGGAAACCATTTTCCTTTTTTCATAAAAACAAAGTTTTCACTGTTTAAAACTGAACTAAAATCATTTTATGTATGAGGAGCACAAATCTAAATTGCTTCCATTTTGAAAAAATACCGGCTTATTCATTTCTATTCATTCAAGTCATAGGCCCCATTGTTTGGATGATACTCTATTTAGTCTGAAAGACAGAAAAAGAAATATCTTCATCTAATAAAGAAGTATGGACAATGCAGAAAGTAAAAGTACATAGTGTTTAACATAAGGCACATTTCCAAAAGAAAAAATACTACATAAGCAATGATAAAATTACATTTGTCTTGGGTAAAGCAACAAGGCTTACAGTGTAAGAACATTAAGTAGTTGTAGGTAACCTCATATAATTCTATCCTACTGCTATTAGTAACCTCTCAAGAATTAAGAGCAACTATATTTTTTACAACAGAACAGTTTTTCTTCTTGGAAGTGACATTAATTAACAGCAGTGGAGGGAAAAATCATTGGTTGCTTCAAGCTCTCAAAAAATGAATCAGTTATTGCACAGTAAATACCTCATAGAGGTCAGTGTTTTAAGAAGCTAGTCTGAAGAAATATGTTATTTATAAGTTGGATAAGTCTGGAAGTTTTCAAGTTTTATAATTAATTCTAATAGGGAATCAAATGAAAAATATTGACATACAAATAAATATTAGGCTTTTCAAACTGCTAGAGTTTTTGAGAGTTTAGAAAAGAAATAGCAAAGTGCCTAAGAGTCTATGTACGTTTTTTTTAAAATATACGGTTGAAGAAATACACATTGTACACTGTATACAGTAGCCCAGCTCAGCAGCAAGTATCTTCTAAAGCACAAGTAACACCTCCACCAGTGCATATCATTGATAATTCCAGTATTACACAGCTAATAGGATCCATGCCAACCTTAAAAAAGAAAAGAGAAGTCAGTTTTAAACCTCTTTCAAATACCTCTTTCAAATTAAAAGCTTCATTAAAGGGGGATGAGAATTTTATGCAAATATATATACATAGAAACATGATTATCCTGTAATCTCTATACATCTTCCTGAGAGTTAATTCTTTTATCCGTGGCTTTAAAAAGATAATGCCTATTAATTGCTTTGTGACATAATTTATTAAAATATTTTCCAATTTCCTACATCTGAAATTGCATATAGTTTTCAAATTACATTTGTTTCTCATGTTTTATTCAATGAATATTTTTAGTTCTATTCAACTGTATAATTTCCTTTTGCATTCACCAAAAAGTATTATTAATATATATTATATAAAATGAAATTAGAGCTAAAGCAGGAGGATCGCTTGAGACTAGGAGTTTAAGACTAGCATGGGCAACATAGCAAGACCCCATCTCTACAAAAAAATTTTTTAATGTAATTAGAGCTATGAGATAAAGTGAAAGTAATTCGTTTTACTAAGACAGACACATACAACAGATTTTTGAAATTATGATTAGAAATGAATCTATGGGATATGTTTCTTTAAAAGATAAAAATAATTAGGAAAGATTCTTAGAAGTTGTGATTAATTCACAAAATCTTGTTCTTTAAAAATATACATCTGAAATACTATTATAATCAAAGTAAGATTCAGGTTTGAAGGTCCAATTCCAGGATTTATTACTATAATGAAATTTCAGTAAAATGACCCAATAGAAGTAATTCCTTAGAGATTCGTATTATGTGATTTGACTTACGCTTCAAATAGGCTTGTGTGAAATTTTCACACTGTAAAATGACGTATTACATATACACATACATTCTAAAACTCAAAATTTAACTAGAGGACCAACTGTGTACCAACCTGTGTACTAACAAAACAAAGAATAAAATGCCAATTACTATTTACATTTAGCTCAACAAAGAAGTTCAGAAAAATTTACCTATAATTTCCGTTTAATGATTATCTTGCTTAGAATTAGATGCTTTACTTGAAGATACTGCTGCCAGAAGTCCACTTACAATTTCCCGTCTGATTTCCCCAACAATAGACTCTTTAATCTACATTGGAAAAACAGTACAACAAAAATTTACCAATATGAATGTAATCTATTTTTTCCTGTTTTGGGAAAAAAAAAAACAAATAGCATTCAATTTCTTAATTTCACCTTCATGTGAATCTCCCTGCAATACAGAGAGGGAGTGGGGAATCGAGTCCATCTATCATCCAACCCAGATCAGACTCTGACGACTGGTCTAGAATCATTCAGCTAGCTAGATTACAAATATCACAATGCATAAAGTGAGGACATTAGAAAATGTTATTTCATAAATTAAAAAACTTCTAGTAAATACTTTACCTCATGTCAAAAAAATAATCTGGAAGGACTTCTTAAATGTTTTTAGTATTATCTAACTTTGTAAGGTAATCAGCAGAGACATAAGTGCTCTCATTGCTGAGAAAATCCTTTAGAGGCAAAATAAAATATACAAGTATATTGCCTGTTTATGCCAACTGACAGCAAGGTATCTAAAGACATTTTGTTCTAACCTAACACACGCATTTTAAATGGGAAGAAGAAATTATCATTTAGTACAATTTATTTTAAAACATAAAAAACATCCTCAAAACAACCATAAACTCTAAAAAAATAACTTTTTCTTTAGTTTCATGGTATCATTGCCACCCGTCTAAGCTTTTGTTTCCCATATACATATAGGGTATGAGGATATACATTTCATTTTATTGTTGGAAAAGGCAAATAGACCTGAGGCAATGACAATTCCATCAGGACTTTCTTCTCCAGATGTCCAAACACTTACATATGCCTATCTCCACCTTTTCTCTCTAATGATACAGCATCACTTTTACATAGCCCTTTGTGAAAGCTATAAATGTGTATTTCCTGAAATAAAGTGATAATGTGTTCTCAAATAAGCACTCGAGATACTCTCAACCAGCTTTTAAAAATTCTACGTTTCCAGTTTCCTGTCAGCCAAATTGATTTATTTCCTAAAATGTTCCTAAGTACATCTCAAACACATCTTAACTGTTATCTTTCCAAAAATGGCCCTGTATTAGTCCATCATGCAAAACTGGTACACAATACATAGATTTATACATAGCTATTTAAAGAAACAAAACACTCCTTAGCTACCAACCATCTGTACTGGAATATATTTAAACACTGTAAGCTTTTCACTTTACCTTTTATCAATATTTCTAAACTTTAAACATCATCAAAGATTTTGAAGCGCATAGCACTTCAGATTTACTTTTCAAACAAGTATGTGTTGGATACAAATATTATAAAAACCAGAATCTCTTAGTCACAGTATATAAACAGAAATACAATATACTGAATTACAACCACTGCAAATCTATATTCACAAAACAATGAATATAGTCTTTCCAGTCCTGCTATCAATGCAATATGGCCATTTTATTATATGTCATTATTCTTCATCACTCAAAAAACAAACTAGCCAAACTATATTCTTGACAAACTAGAAATGTGTGTCAAACTTTTTTGGGAGTACAGGCATGACTGGAGTAAAGAATAAAAGAATCTCTACCATCAAGCATGATATAATCTCAATGGACACAAAATGAACACTGTTTCATAAAATATCTTCCTCATTTATTTTTGAGATAGAGTCTTGCTGTGTCACCCAGACTGGAGTGTAGTGGTGCAATCTCGGCTTACTGCAACCTCTGCCTCCCAGGTTCAAGTAATTCTCCTGCCTTAGCCTCCCGAGTAGCTGGGATTACCACCACACCTGGCTAATTTTTGTATTTTTAGTAGAGATGGGGTTTTGTCATGTTGGCCAGGCTGGTCTTGAACTCATGACCTCAGGTGATCTGCTCACCTTGGCCTCCCAAAGTGCTGGGATTACAGGCGTGAGCCACCGCACCTGTTCGGTTTCATAAAATACTAAAGGAAAAATAATTTAAGAATTCATTAATGACATAATAACAGAAAAAATTCTGGTAAATGAGAGACTAGTGTGGGCTAGAATTCTCAGAGAATGGTAGCTTTTACATGGTATGCCACAACAAAGAAAGAACAATTTCAGATGACAGTGGAGATAGAAAACTCTGTAGCAAGATGGTCTCAAATGAGAGGGGATTATAATGGAGTCTGACTGCCAAGACAGTTCCCTCTAGAGAGCAGAAGGGAATCAGAATAGGAAGGGTGAGGTCAGATGGAAGGTGTACTGTGAGCTCCTTCAGCGAGCAGGTCAGGTCTCATTTATCAGTGTATCTCAGCATACAGTAAGAACTCAGTTAAGTGTCTCAATGAATGAATCAATGAGAGAGTAAGAAAGCTCAAGGGCAAGAGACAGTATCAGACACAGAAAGGAAGAGAAAGCAGAAAAACAAGCAAATTATAAATAAAATGGCCCTGAAAATGATACAATGTCTTTAATAATTTATTGAAGGAATAAGTGTATGGACAAATAATTTAGTTCTAAAGTCTCCCATGCTATGGAGAGGTTAGAAGGATTAGAATTGAGGAAACTCCCCTGGGATGGATGGTAAAATTACCTTTATGAGCACAATTTCCAAAAAAATGCAGGCTAAATACAGACTACCTGAGATTGAGAAAGTCATGCTTATTGACAATACAAAAAGACTAACTTCAAGTCTTAAGTATGGGGGAACGCATTCACTTATTATGCATCTATTGAGTGCCTACTAAGTGGCAGCTATTACAACAAGTGATCACTAAAAGAAATTTCCGTAAGAACACATGAGTAAGCTGTGTATTTATCAAAATACACGGGTAAAACATGTCAGATATGCTCTAATAAAGATCCCAAAAGGCATGAACCGAGTCTATGAACTTCAATTAACAAAGAACTCTCTAAACACAAAGCAATCTATGTTTATTCTTTGACATTTAATTTTGCTGAATTGGCTTCTGTGGGCATGTATTCATTCATCCTATTAAGTAATCTTTTTCTTTACCACATTTATACATTTTTAAAGTAACTGCAAACAGTTTCAGGCCACTGATCACATACATCACAGATGACCTGGGCAAATTTTAAGACAGTGTGTACTTTTTTCCTACTACAACGCACATGCAGAAAAGAGGTATCTTTAACATGACAATAGTTTAGCTATGTAATGAGTGTATTAAATATTTGTTTGCGAAGACTTTCAATGCTGTCCTTCAAAAAAAGAATTCTACTGTATTAACACATTATAAATGATGAAAACGCTCTTTACAAAAACTCACTTAATGGTACAATGAAAGAAACAAAGGCCTGACAGATACCATTGTTCTCATGCATCCATGAATGCAGTAAGAAAACTTTCCTGAAAGTGCCTGCCAAACACCTGCAAAACTGTTCAACCCAAGATTAAATCTTGCCTTTCTGAATGGTGGCTTTGTTAATGGGATTAGGGGCTCAGATCTGCTAGGAAGACAGAATTTAATTTAATTTTCTTGGTAGCTGTACACCAAGATTCAAAAAAAATTGGAATTTAGAATATGTTTTTAGGTAAAAAGTTTACCAATTTGAATGACTGGAATAAAATCCAACCTAAATTTTAAATACTTTATAAACAAACAGAAAACTATTGTAACTAAGAGAATATTAACATAAATTATTTTTTAAATTATAACTGGCATTAAACCAATTTATCTATTAAATGTGCTTTTAAAGTACTTCAAAATAATTTGTTTTCTTAAGTACAACAATACTCCTCTTATGCCTTGTTTGATCTATACATATTCTGCTGGGTAGGTCCTTTGTAGAGAGTAAAAGAATAAACGTTAAACCCAACTTCCTCAAGACAATGCCAAATTCAGAACTAAGTAGTTTCTAATTAATGGTTTAAATAAATTCTGAAAAATTCTTTGAACATTTGCCTTGCATGTCAGTTTAAGTGTCTGCAAATTATAAAATCTTCCATATTTAATGAGAGGTTATTTGAAATGATTAATTCTCTAGGACCAAGGCAGCCTAACGGGAATAACTCAATTTTCCCTATGCTATGTCTCATAAGCCAAAGAATCAATGTTCTAGTCTGAAATGAATACTTTATTCTTAGGAAATCACCTCCAGGACGTATCACACCATTAAAATTCTAAAAATGAGGATTCAAATATGCACTGAATGGAGTATTTGTGCTAAAAGAGCAATATAAAGTTTTCAAAGAAAACTTTCATACCAAAGCAAGCTAAGGGGAACAAAGACATCACATTTCTAGAAAAAAAAAAAGTTACCTTAAAACTCGCTTCCTCAGTTAGCAAATGTAGTGTGGAGAAGAATAATTACATAATTTGACTCAAAAACTGATCTTTGATATAAAACATGTAAACAGGAATGGATTATTAATCATAGACACACCTGACTGAGTAGGGTAAATGCTGAGTTTGCTAAACATTAGGCAGCCACAACCAACTTACAAAAATAATTACATTTGTAGGAAAAATAAAGATATAGAATTAAGACCTTTTAAACATTTAGTTGGTAGAGTCATATCATGAAAATAAATTACAGACAGGAAGTCTTCTACTATAATGCTTGTTTTGAAATGTGATTTGTTTCAACATAAATGAAATATTAGAAAGCTGCATATATGGCAAATTTCACATTTGCTTATGTACAATTTAATCCACAGAAGACTACAGGTAAACAGAGATAATTGCATTGAGCTGTTTAAACGATATATTCTATTCCTTCCTATTACCTGATCTCAGTGCAAAAAACATTTATTTTACTAATTTTCTCAACCTTTGAACTTTCACTACTAATCATATGTAATTTTCTTTTGCAGTTCTTTTGGTCATCCATAACTATGGTAATTCTTCAAGTTCTTAAGCTGCTATCACTTAGGGCAAACCCTCTTCTCTTAATATATTTTGATTTTTGAACAAAAAACACCAAACCAAATCAATCTATTTACACTTATTAAAATCACAAAATCATTTTCTCCTATCAATTGAAATTATAAAATGCAGTTTCTTTCTTTTTTTTTTTTTAAACATGGAGTCTCGCTCTGTTGCCCAGGCTGGAGTGCAATGGTGTGATCTTGGCTCACTGCAACCTCCACCTCCCGGGTTCAAGAGATTCTCCTGCCCTAGCCTCCCAAGTAGCTGGGACTACAGGCACATGCCACCATGCCCGGCTACAAAATGCGGCTTTTAATCTTTGAAGAGATCTAAACTGTAATTCCTCATTTTGTAGATGTGGAAACAAGAGGTCCAAAGAGTATGTTGTATGTTTGAGTCCTTCACCAAAGTGAACACAGAGAACTGTTATTATTTCACATTAGAGTATGAAATTTGCAGAAATGCCATTACAAATATATCTTTTTTTTTTTTTTTTTTTTTTTTTTATTATACTTTAAGTTCTAGGGTACATGTGCATAACGTGCAGGTTTGTTACATATGTACAAATATATCTTAATTGACACAAACTTGATCAATAGGAAAGCTAATTTAAAAGCTCTGTGAAAATTATTGAATACAGTGAATCAAAAGAACATCCTGTAAATAATTAATATTCAAACAAAATCTCCTCTAACACATACCTCCAAATAAATGAATTAAACACAGATTTTACCCACCTCCCGTATGACTTGCTGCAACTCATCTTGCTCCACATTTTTATGCATTTCCTCAGCAGCTGGCATTAATGGGAGTTTTCCATGCCTTTCTTCCACTTCAGATTTAGGCCCTACAACTTCTGGGGCTTCTTCAGCTGCATCAACTTCCTCAGAACCTTCCAAATCTGGAGGTGTCTGCACAGAGCCTGTTCTAGAAGGAGCTGTTGGCGTTAGAGCCACCGATGCTCGGAATACTTTCTTCCTTGCCACTAATGGGATTTTGGGTTTGCCCACTGAGGCAGCAGAAGGTACTCCAGTTCTTCTATTAGCATGAGAGGGACCAGAACATACAGAAGATGATTCTGATGTTGCTTGGGAAAAAACAGATTCTGAGCTTTCTCCAGGAGGAATTTCA
Source organism: Colobus angolensis palliatus (assembly GCF_000951035.1). Lineage (NCBI taxonomy): Eukaryota > Metazoa > Chordata > Mammalia > Primates > Cercopithecidae > Colobus > Colobus angolensis. The sequence goes on from NW_012118399.1 coordinate 970,147, forward strand.
AATCCCATTTCTCCAAGTCCCAGGCCCAATTCAGACTTCAGGTATGACTGCTCCTGCATCAGTTCAGTGACCTGGAGATCATAAAAAAATGTTATTCTTCTCTCTTGGAATTAAGATTGGTAGCTTAAAAGGTTAAAGTACTGGTTGTTGTTATTGCCTAAAATCCTGTAATTTGTAAAGACATAAATCTATTCCATTAATTTAGTAACTACTCAATTTTATTTGCAAAAGTGGTAAGTAAAATGTAAATTCCTATTGAGATGAAGCAACAAAACAGGTAAACAGAATACATAGTGGGATGAAATTTTACTTATTACCACCAAGGTGTTCAAATCACTTGTAAGGAAGAGTAACTAGTGAAAAATAGTTACTCATAGTGCTTTTGCCCTCAAATGAACCAATCTGTCTAACACAATAAAGTCAGATTTCTGTTAAAAATGTGGTCATGTTACAGCTCTACCTACCTAAAGAACCCAGGATTATACTGTGAAAGCACATTTCTCCTGAAGTGTAAATTAAAAATCAATTTTTTTTTTTTGTTTGAGATGAAGTCTCACTGTCACCCAGGTTGGAGTGCAATGTCTTGATCTCAGCTCACTGCAACTTCCACCTCCTAGGTTCAAGCGAGTCTCCTGCCTCAGCCTCCCAAGTAGCTGGGATTACAGATGCCTGCCACCACGCCTAGCTAATTTTTGTATTTTTAGTAGAGATGGGGTTTCACCATGTTGGTCAGGCTGGTGTTAAACTCCCGAACTCAGCTGATCCACCTGCCTCAGCCTCCCAAAGTGCTGGGATTACAGGCATGAGCCACCATACCTGGCTTATTATTTTTTAACGACAGGGTCTTGTGTCACTCAGGCTGGAGTGCAGTAGCACAATCATAGTCCACTGTAGCCTTGAGCTCCTGGCCTCAAGCAATCCTCCCACCTCAGCCTCCTGAGTACCTGGGACTACAGGCACATATCAACATGCCTGGCTAATTTTTAAATTTTCTGTAGAGAAAGGGTCTTATTTTGTTGACTAGGCTGGTCTCAAACTCCTGGCTTGAAGCAATCCTCCCAACTCAGCCACTTAAATAAAGTACTGGGATTACAGGCATGAGCCACTGTACATGCTTTTTATGGTGCATTACCTCCTTTAGTCAGAAAGACAAATCACTATTGTAATTAAGGTGGCTTTCTAGTGGCTTCAGACAGCAATGGACTTTCAAAGGTGAAAGTCACTTCCAATCAACTATAATTTATCAAATTATGTATTTAAAACAAACATATATTTCATCTAAACTAGGGAAACTATGTGTCTGTGAAATGTTATATCATTCCCTTCCCCAGTGATTTAAGAGGAAAGAAGCTTACTGGTTCCATTACATTCAATGGAGAAGGGCATGACAAGTTATCAGCGCTTCTACTGCCACACATTCCCTGAAAAGGTAAGAACAATATATATATGTGTATGTGTGTATATATATATACATGCATATATAATTATAATGTACATATATATATTTCCAAATTGTAAGACTTTCATAATAAAATTAATTGGCTAATTATTGCCTGGAAGCATCCCTTTATGTCACAAAGGTTACCCTCAAGTGTCACAGATCCCATAAAATGCATTATTGTGAGTTAAAACTTATACAATATGCAAAGAGGATGTTCTAGTTCTCCCCTGTCACGAACACACACTTCTCAGAATGATAAATCAAAATCATGTTGAAAAGTACATTCATTAGCAATATAGAACATTCTTAGTCTATACTATACATATATGTGTGCTTATACACAAATGTTTATTCTACTTCATTTGCAGTATATACACACGTTAAGTGTATGTGTGTATATTCAGGCCATTTCTTTTTAACAAAATCAAATACATTGTTAAGGTAAAGAATAATAATTCACTACTTCAGCATTTCAAAGCAACATATTCTACAACTTCAAAGATATTTGCAAAAATAAGAATACAACTGTTGAAGTTCAAATGTCATGGAAAGAAACATTAGAAGTATGAAAAGTGGTACAAAAAGGTACTTCTTTTTATTCTCTTGGATATATATCTATATATTTAGGAAAAAAAAATATATATATATATAAAATAAAATATACAGGTACCATTTGATTTCTTTATAAACAAATGGAAAAGAATCCAAAATAAAGAAAAAGTTTAAAGGGAATGCTTTTTATTTAAAGGCGAGAAAAAAAAAAACTGAGCAAAATACGTATCTGTGTTCTCCGCAGTTACATGCAACAATTAAAATTTACATTAGTCATGTTAATTCACTATCATTTTTCCTTTAAAAACACTCAACTTTTGTATTAACCCTTATTCTTTCCTATTATTAAAATATATCATTAAAATTTTTCAACATATTTCTAAATATACTATTTATGACAATTATTACAAACTGTACATTCAACTGGTTTGTGGGAAAGCTCCTTAAACAGTACGCATGCTTTTAATACCATTAAAATAAATGACTTGAAATGAAGGCACAAGTCCTAAATTATTAGAACATTATAAATAAACCTTTGGTGAAAACTCCGACCACCCTCCAGGTAGCGTACCATGAGTGCAGAGGAGCGGAAGGGTGAAGGCATGCGCACAGCACGAAGCTGCTCTTCCAGGCCCAGGAGGCGCTCCTCCAGCTGCAGTTCCAGGTCCTGAAGTTCCATTCGGACTGAATTTCTCAAACTCTGGAGCTGATCAACTTCAAACCTATTGGTATGGTGAAGGGCACAAAGTTTGAAAAATGCAGTTTGGAGATTCCTAATCACATCACAAATCTTTCAACAACTACTATATGCTAACAGAAGGTACAGAAATCTCAGATTCTATAAATTAGTACAATATCAACTACAACAGGTATATCCACAAGGATATTGGTCTGTCTTCCCCCATCCTCTCACAAATATCTCAAACACTGGAAAACTGGTTACAACCACCCTTAGGATACTGAAGGCACACAAGTTTACTTAGTAAAACACTATCTATGACTAATTTTATCTACACTGGTTCACAAAACAGATACAAGGTACACAGTAGTAGAATCAAAACCTAATTTTTAAAAATATACGTTGAAAAGACTTTGAATGAAAAGCTTTTTGAGGAGTGCTAAGACAAAATGAACTTTTACCTTTCCTCCTCAGTCATATGATGATAAACCATGGTTTGCTGACGCAGCATTGCCAATTCTAAATCCATCATTTGTGTTCTAAACAAATTCAGGCTCCGCCTCATTACCTGGAGCTCCTGAAAAGTATTCTAGAGTGCAATAAAACAAAATTACACTTCTAAATTCTACAAATTATTTTGAAACACAAAGATGTAAGTAAGAACTTACTTCATAAAGAGGTAGAACAGATGATTTCTGAGTACTATATGGAGCAGCAGCAAGATCAGGTCCTCTCATCATAGGGTACTTCAAAAAAGTAAAAGTAGGATTAAAATCAATGTTAAAGTGAATACTTCCAAATCACTTAAAGGGTTAAAAGGCAGAATGTGGGGCCTACATATTTTTCTCATTAAGACAAAAGGATCTAAAAAACCTTTATATTGTAAGCAGGAAAAAAGAAATCAGTTCCCAATGACACCTATTACTGCTAGCTGTTCCGGGTATAAGTCAATCTATGTGGGAGGAGGAGGCGAAGGAACATACATAGTTCACATCTGTTTCTTTCAGGACTTCCCTCTTGCCTTGCAACAGTGAAAAAAAAAAACCAAAATCAAAATGCAAAAATGTAGAAGTCATTGCAAATATCATCATGAGAGTAGAGCGATTATTATACTCTCTGGAGAGAGTAGCAAGCAATCGTCGTCGTCTTTCTTAGACATCTGAGCATTTCCTATATGCCACTATTTTAGGCAGCGAGATAAAAACATAAAAGGTATTCCCAGCCTTCAGGTGTTCTCACAGTGTAAGGAAAAATAAAGGAAATGTTGTAAAAATTATAATACTGTGGAAGGAGTGCTATGATGGACACACAAAAATTCATATTACATGAACTTTCCCAAAAGTGGTGACACTACTTGAACTGAGCCTTAACAGTAAGTAGGGCTTGATTATGCAAAGAAAGGCAAAGGCTGGGTGATCTAGGTTTAAAAAAAAAAGTGGCTTGCAGTCCCAGCACTTTGGGAGGCCAGGGCAGGAAGATTACTTAAGCCCAGGAGTTCAAGGCTACAGGGAGCCGTGATCATACCACTGTCTCCAGAACTCCATGAAACTTCATCTTTTTATTCAAAAAATAAAACAAAACAAAACAAACAGCATGTGCAGATACCTAAGAACACACAACTGTTTAGAGCCCTGTACATAGTCCTCCAGGATGGCTGAAACACACAGCTAAGGAATGAGGCTGGAGAGATAGTCAAGTTCCACATCATAGAAAGCATCTGTCCACTAGTGTGGGGTGGGGTTGGCATGGGGAGATGTATTAGCTGAGTTATTGCTGGGACATGCAGGAGAGAGAGACCACAGCTGGAGCAGAAGAACAAGGTGGTCTAGAAAGAAAGATGCACCACGGTACTGGTGGACAGGGCCCTGGAAATCCCCAGCTTGACATAATTACAGCTGCGAAGCTAAACATCTCCGTCACAGACAGAACTATATTTTGTAAGGAAGAACAAGAAACACCCACATTCTGAAATTGTCCCCATTCAGAAAACAGTTAGGGGACAATTATCATGAGGATAAAACTTAGTTAGGAGAAGGTATATCTTATTATGACTTGAGAAGTTACACCTTTGATTTTTACTTTCCAGGTGGCTCCCTGTCTACTATGTCACGATAAGAGGTTTATTAGATTCATTCTAGGCCTCCTGACTCCTTGTTGAATGCTCTCATGACTATATTACATTGTCATTTTCTTCAGTTCTTCAATTGTCTAAATATGATTTGTTCAGATAGAATGTTCAAGAAAATGTAAAAGGCAAAACTGAAGACAACTTACTTATTTTCAAAACTTTTTTGGGAAAATTATTTCCAGTCCACTAACAAATCTGAGAACGACTTTAAAAGTGACAAGATGGCTGCACGCGGTGGCTCATGCCTGTAATCCCAGCACTTTGGGAGGCCGAGATGGGCGGATCATGAGGTCAGGAGATCGAGACCACCCTGGCTAACACGGTGAAACCCCGGCTCTACTAAAAATACAAAAATTAGCCGGGCGTGGTGGCGGGCACCTGTAGTCCCAGCTACATGGGAGGCTGAGGCAGGAGCATGGCGTGAACCCGGGAGGCGGAGCTTGCAGTGAGTGGAGATCGCGCCACTGCACTCCAGCCTGGGCGACAGAGCGAGACTCTGTCTCAAAAAAAAAAAAAAAAAAAGTGACAAGACATACAGAGCATTTTAAATCAAATTCACACTTTACCTGATTTGTTATTTTCTGGTCTGGAGTAGTTCCAGTCTCTGAGTCCAGTGGAAGTAGACTAACTCTGTGCACAGCATCGAGGGTCAGGAGGTGAAGGGGAAAGCTTAGTCAGAGAGCTACGAGCAGAACCAGGAGAACGTGGTGCCACAGAAGCCAACAGGGAGAAAACTTGGAAAAGGAAAAGGCAGTCAACATGTTCAAACAGCAGAGAAAAGGAGAGAAAGAACTTTGAGAGGGAAGATTTCTTCATAATAGAAATGGCTTGACAAAGATGCTAGCCTAAAACAAAGACAATGGATGGTAGACTAAAAATGGGAGGATAATTAATGAGCAAAATCTCTCCTCTCGGAAAGGAGACAGACTTATGAGCAGAGAAATCAACTTTGATCAGGATTAGTTACAGCTTCTCCCTTGAAACAGGAGGGAAGATAGAAAAGGAAGGCAGATGCAGATAAGTTTAGACATGTCAGAAAATAAAGCAGAGGTAGTTCATACTTAATGTGTCTTAGCTTCTCTGTGAATTAAAAAGTGCTCAGAGCAGTAAAAGAAAAAAGCTAATAAAGATAACTTTTTCTCATACCTGTGAAAGATTCTGCAGTGAGTTTCTAATATCATGTAATACTCTTCGCAACTGCATTTCTATGGCTGAAGGAGGATTCACAGAGCATGCTTGGTAAGGGTAGGTGGCATGTCTATGTGAGTAAGGACACCCGAAAGGGGAAGCGAAGGCGCTACAGGTAGCCCCTGATATGTTGGGAACACTGTGAGTGCTCAGAGTTCTTGTGTGCTCACACAGGGGCCTTTCTTGCCACTCAGAGTGGACGGAGTGAAGGGAGCAGGTAGACTGAGACATTGGTGGTGGAGCAAGCCGGGAACAGGTAGGAGTCCTTCCATGGTGGCACTCCTCCACCCGTGGCGCCTCACTCTGGGGGGCTTCTTCTTTCTTCACAGATGATGATGGAGAAATGAAAATGGTCGATTTCACTAAAGACTGACCATCATGTTCCATCACCCCCTTTTCCAATTCCTGCTCCTCTTCGGGTGTGTACTTATAGGTGAAGGAAGGTGGGCTGCATCTGGTCTCTTTTCCTGGAGATAGTCGAACATTGACAGAGGACACAACCCTTACTGGGCTCAATAAGGTGGTTGGTAAAGACTGAGACCTTCTTAGAGGATAGCCAGCTTTTGCAAATAAGTACCTTTGTTTTAACAAATCTTTTGATTTTAGCAGGCTACGCCCTATCCTTTGATGAGACAGAGTGCAGACCTTCATTTGAGCTCTTTGCAAAGCTGTATTAACTCTGTCCACGGAAGAGGGAGGCCCAGTTGTATTTTCAGAGCTCATATCACTGCACTTAGCTTCAATAGAAGCCAATGATTTCAGAATATGGTGTGTGGTATACTGAGTAAATTCACATTCACTGCTTTTATCCACATCACTTTCAGCACTTGCTTCCCTCAGTAGCTCTACTGTCTCTGCTGGAAACAAACCCTCTTCCACTTCAGTAACTTCAGTAACATGATCCCCTGAACTACAGGTGGACTGTTTAGTTCCTGGATTCTCAATGGTCTCGCACTGACGGAAATCCTGGCTACCTGGTTTTCTTTTGTGTGCAACCGCTGCTGCCTTCTCTAGTCCCTTCTGAAGACGGATGAGAGACTCCTCTTCTGATTCATTAAAATAAGGCTGGTCTTGTGCTGTTGGTGTGGCAAGGTCTTCACCAAGTGACGTAACTGTTGTCTCACTGTCACAACTATCAGCACTACTCCCCATAGCCTGCAAGGACTCCTGAACCTGTGAAAACAGGTGGAAAGATGAAGAATATATGTAAGAAGAGTCATTAACAAAATACCAAACCAACATGGTGCTTCTATAATTTCACTGTCTCCACTGCAGTTATGGCCCTGCTGTTGCTCAAAATTGTTTTATTGCCCCTGAGCAGCAACCACATCCCTCCTTCCTCTCACTTTCTCACAAAGACTATTTCAGAACTTCACTGTTTTCCTAAAATTCCCTTTCCAACAACCTCCCCCTTTCCTTTCAGTACCACACACTGACTCATACAGAAAATGGACAAACATTTCCTAATGTTCTTCCCCAACATCTATAAACTTCCTTGTATCTTTCCCCATCATTCCTTCCTTCTCTCCTTTCTGAAAGGAAACTCAAAGTGAATCGCTCCAATCTGGGCTCCTGATCAATATCCTCTCCAAGAGCAGGGTATCTCTCCAGTTTCATCTCGGATTTTTCTGAATCAATTCTTCTCTTACAGTTCTTTCCCTTAGCTGAACACCTTCCCCAAGTCATTCCATGTTATTATAAAAAGACAAAAAGACCCCTCACTCTTAAGCTATCACTCATACTTGAAAAACAGCCAACGTTCCTATCTTTTCTTCCATACCTTCTGAAAGTTTCTCCTTCATCTCCCAGTATTTCTGTTCACTTATTCTTCCTCAGTGACCTTAGATATACCTCTTGTCTGTTTACTCCTTAAATGCTATGTTCCTAAAAGCTCTTTGGGAGTTTTCTCATCCCAATTTTCTTTAGAATTTGCTTAAAAATGTTTCAAATGCTTCTTGTGTGCATTCTGTGTACTCTACACATAGACTATACGTTTCTTGAGGATAAAGATGCGCCTGTTCTCTGGGTTATCTCACACAGCCTAGTGTAAAAATCAGTATAACACTCAGCAAGCTATAGGCCCACAATTAATGTCAGTTATTAAATAGGCAAAACAATTACTGTAAAATACTGAAATACATTGATGGTTAAAAAAATAAGAAAAACAACAGACAAAACAAATTAATGATCACAATAATCTCTGTTTACTGGTAGTCCAAAAATTAAGGGTAAGATAGATATTTTAAAAACATATTCAGAGAGAAGAATTAATGAAATCTAAAATTTATAGTCAAATGCTTAGATAACATCTACATGCCAGGAGTTTTGTTCTGTCACTTGAAAAATAAAGATTACACAGACTCAATATTAAAATATATAGTAATAGAAAAATTGCCTTAAAATGAGGAAGTTAATCATAGTGCCTATTAGAACAGAAAATTTTACCTGAAGATGATTAAGGGATAGGCAGTCGGTAGAATCTTCAGCAAAACCACTGCTATCGGAATGCTGACTTGCAGTACGTAATAGATGATCTATGAATTAAAAAAGTGGCTATAAAAAACTACCAAATAAGACTTTACAGAGAGCAATATTACTACAGATATGTGATTCCCAGCAGATATATGACACACAATATTTGAATGCTTCTTAGAAAAGTATGCATTACTTATGCAAAATTATGGCTTCAAAGTACAGGAGGTAACTGAAATTCAAACAAAAACTGTATCAGATCTTCTATCATAATCTCTCAGTATTCGTTCATTATTTAAGCTCTGATTATAATCTATTTTGGTAAATCCAATCAATGTCTTATCCTTGGAGGAAAACTGGATGAAGTAAAAGATGGCTCTAATAAAAACAGAAGTCCCAAAGTAAACTATTTCCATTATGTAAATATGTAAAGATATTTAGGAGGTAAATTTAGAAGTTCAAATAGAGAGTATAGTGTGTAAAGATTTCTATTATCTTCCCGATTTAAAAAATACAATCAGGGCTGGGCATGGTGGCTCACGCCTGTAAACCCAGCACTTTGGGAGGCCAAAAGTGCTCCCAAATGGATCACGCTCAGGAGATCGAGACCATCCTGGCTAACACAGTGAAACCCCATCTCTACTAAAAACACAAAAAATTAGCCGGGTGTGGTGGTGGGTGCCTGTAGTCTCAGCTACTCGGGAGGCTGAGGCAGGAGAAGGGTGTGAACCTGGGAGGCGGAGCTTGCAGTGAGCCAAGATTGCCACTGCACTCCGGCCTGTACGACAGAGCAAGACTCTGTCTCACGAAAAAAAAAAAAACACAATAAAGGGTAGTACATTAAATAATCTGAAATGCAAGCATACTTAAATGTCTCTGGTGTTTTATGATGTTTTAAATGATGCAAATGTGTAAGGTATAAAACAATTATTTCATAACAATTACATAAAACTCAACCAAATAGGTTCAACTACAACACAATATTGTTAATCTTATAAAATCTTTCTGCTTACTTTTCTGCCTCGAAATTCTAATTCCTGGTTGGTGTGACCTATAAATAATGTTTTACACAAGTAAAAAGGCCAACTAAGCATAGTAAGTATGTTCATATTCCATCCACACTACAACTACCACAATGGGAGAGACTGTACAGTTCTTACATTCATTAAGGCAGAAGCTTCAAGAGACAGCAAAGTTCTGCAGAACTTCAAAAGCAAAAGGCTAAAGTGCTTGCCAAAACCATATTAATTTAAGATATGAACCACATAGAAAAAGAGCCAGATAATATAATTAAATAAAATTTAAAATCTACTAAAGTCAACTTGGTTTGAAAAACACCCCACTGTAGACTCAGTTTCCATGGAATATTTGCTCATTAAAAATTTAGAATAATTCTGTAATATCATTTTGATAGTAACAAGACTGCAAAATGAAATATAAGAAATTATTCCATATCCTTGATAAGCCTTGGTAATTGGAATACTTGTGAAACTAAACTGCAATAAGCTGTTACCGCCAGTACTGTTAAGACATTACATTACTTGGTAAAATGATTAACATCTTATGCTATAGCAGTTATCACTATAATTATGTATTTTCATGTCTTTAAACTAGATTGTGAGCCTTCTGAAGGCAGAAACTATTCTTCTTTGTATCCCAGTACCTAGAATAAGCTGACAATAAATGTTTGCTGAGTCAATCAATGATACCTATTTTCTTAAAGCAACAAAAGAATAATGCAGTCATTTAAATGATTTAGAAGTGAAACTGTCTATCTGGTTGGGCAGGGGCAGGTGCCTGAGAACACAGGGAAATATTCAGAGAGAAAGCAGCCAGAGTGAGCAGCTCTGACTCGTTCTCTCTGCTAAGGTCTGTTTTATCTGCAAGAGAGTATAGTCTGTGCCAAGTTCCCCTCAGTTGTTAAGCCCTGACTAAGTACATACAGTTTAAGGTCATAAAGTATGTAGACTGCTTAGACTTCAGAGCAGTTTTGGGGCAATGGGTAAAACAAGGAGGCCTGGGTTCAAGTTCTTGCTGTGTTCCTCATCATAAGCAATAGCTTCTCTCCTCTGCAAAATGAGATAGTTATAATTCTTCTATCTATCTCACAGGGCTACTTCAGAAACTAAGTAGAATGTAGGGGAAACTATTTTGTAAACCATAAATCACAATCTAGGTTCTTCAGTCAGACATTTCTGTTTCCAAAAACACAGTTCTTAACAGAAAAAGGTGGAACTAAAAAAAAAAGATTAGATCTCTGTCCTGAAGATACAATATGTGATTTCTAATTAAAAACTAGGAAGTTAGAGGAAACATTAAAGTGAGAAAAAAATCTGGAAACTTTGTCTAGTATCATCATAAAGACACCGAACAACTGTCTATCTACTATCTGCTAGACTAAAGAAAATATTGTAAGTCCTCTTTAATAAGAAAAATGTTGAACTTTTCCCAACATATCTACCAAATGCTAACTTGTAACATACATTAAGTCATTAAACCTCTCTGGGCTTCAGTATGTAAATCTTGGACTGGATTTGAGATTAAGATAATTTTAATTTCAAAAGTCCTATTACCAAACTGCTATATGCACTTGTACTAAACTTTTGAAGCAAATACATTACCACTGTTTCTAACTCTGCAGTTATGATCTAAGATACTTACATGGGATATAGGCTACTTTTCAAAACGATGAAAACACTATGTTGTTCTCTCTTCTCTCTCATGCACACAAACACACAGAACCATTTTACTGTTAATTTATAAAAATCTGACTGAGAAAAGGAAAAAACCCAGATATGAATATAACCCACATCCAATCATTCCTACCACAGGGATCTTGCTCTTAAAACATCTTAAAGTAATTTTATTGTCTTCTTATCCTCCTTTTAATGCATGGCAAGCTGCTTTTTCCAATGTATCCCCTGTGTACCCATCTAAAGCAAAGACTTCTTGATGACCATGAACTCAGTTCAGAAACACATACATAAATTTACGAACTTACAAGGGGAAGAAAATTAAATAGTAAAGTTCATTTTGAGTCTAACCAGATCTGTACTGACCTAGTGAGAGTGAAGCTCTTGTTTCTTAATACTACATTGCAATAAAAGAAAAAAAAATTATGTAAATTGTCTCCTGTGAAGTAATTTCAGAGATCAGGAGACAACAAACATGTAATTTCCTATTCTAGGAACATACATACAAATCTTTGTTTAAAAAAAAACAGGGTGGTTCAGCATGTGTAAAGTTTCAAAAATAAACAGTCCTACCTTCAGTAGTCATTTTCACCTCTTCCTCTTTCCCTTTCTGTAAAGCTCAAAAGCTTTGTAAATACAAAGATCAGAATTTTTTTTTTTTTAACTGTTGTTGCAAGTCAGAAGTGAAAGGAATGGATTCAAAGGTTCTTTGGTCAATAATTAATAATTTAAGAGAGGAACAGTATCTACAACCACTCACTTTCAACCCATAGTTTGAATTTAACTAGCTTTAACTATTGCTAAAAAATTGGTAGTTTTTGCTAGAGGAATATTCACGTGTTATACCTAGGAATATATTTGTTTTTATTTATAAATATGTCATATATAGTGAAACACCAAAGACAGATAATACCAGTATATTTTTCAGTCATAACAATGTAAAAGGTATTCCTAATCCATTGCTCTATCACTTCCCAACTAGCTCTTATGCAAAAGTGTAAAATACTTAGAGCACACAAAATTGTGAAATGAGGTCATTCCAGAATAAGCAAACAAATTAGCAAACTAATTTTTTAAGTCTTTAAAAAATACAGAAAAAGTTCTATAACCAAACAGTAACGAATCATGCCTACCTGTGTTCTTTACCTTTTTACACTCATAAATACTACGAATACTGATACATAAAACCCCTTTTTCCAAATCAACTAATATTTGATAATGTGCTCAGAACTAGTGGGTACTGGTCCACTTACCCCTTTTCGACTTCGTAAGACCTAGCTGGTAAGTGGCTGGAACATGAGGAGCTTCTCCCTCCGTACTTTGAACCTAAAGAAGAGTTTTAAGTAGTTAAAACCACATGAATCTAAGGCAAACAAGTATAGCTTCTTGAATAACCATCCATTAAACAAATCAACCTAACTCAAGTGCACTAAAACATTATGTATATTCAAACTTTAAGAAATCTGACCTCAAAATTATTAGAATGCTCCACAACTAAATTTTCTGATCTATTTTCCAGTTAACAATAGCACTCAAGTTTGTAGCAAAGAAAAATAACTGATGGAAATTAGTGCATCAGACGTGCACTAGCTTCCATCATTTTACTGTGTAACGGTTAGTTCTTAAATAGTAAAGAACATCCTAGTCAAGTGTGCAAACTAGCCCAACATATGGGTTTTCAACCTTGAATAAATTTTAATAATTGCTTCATTCAAAAAAAAAATGTTGCTATTACATGAAAAACAGATCCATAAGGAAAAATTCTCTAAACATTCAACTTCAAAGTAGGGTAAATACCAGGAGAAATACTAATACACTCACTAGAGCACATCATGACCAACACACAGTTGAGGTAATTATAAGTCTTGCATCTTTGAGAATAGAACACAGTGCTACCACTGCAGAATTTCTAAATTTCCCCAAACTTTCAGATATCAAAAATTGCTCATGTGTATGACTGCCTTGTCCTGAAATTCTTTCAAGACATAACTTGGCATCTGTACGTGGAAAAGCAGGTTTCATTACAGAACTAAAATAATGAAAGATACTAACCATAAATCTTCCTTGAAAACACTGTTCAAAAGAACGTATCAAACCCAGTTGTCGTTTTGTGCTTTATTTTTCTATCTGCACAAGTATATAATCTAGAAATTTTCAGATTCCTAAATCACCACCTCCAACCCACAAACACTGTCTATTCTGACATAATTAACTCTACGTCAACATTAAACACATGGGGAATGGGGAAGATGCGCAATCATTTCTGTCACTTTACTCTGTAATGATTTGTTCTTAAATCATAAAGAACATCCTAGTAAAGCGTGGTAACTAGCTGAACATGTGGGTTTTCAACCTTGAAAACAAAAATTAGAGCACTAATAGTTAACACATTTTAGGGAAAACGCTAGTAGTTTTTAGTTATGAAGCTATTCAAGAATAAGAAATATTCCAAAGGAATAAGAGTGAAATAACCAACATTTTTTAAAGCCCAAAGGTTAACGATAGTATTACCCAATTTAAAATTTGCTCTAATTTGTGCTATCTTTGCTCAATATAGCTCCATGAACCCAAGTTTATAAATCTTTTGAAAACTGAAAGCACACTGCTCATGCAAAACCATCACCTGTAAATCAGATACATAAAATAGATTCTACTATTCTTTATTATTATGTTAAAATTAGAATAATTCTTCAAAGCAGCAGACACATATTCAACAGGAAAACCATTGTCTTATATGCAAGGGAACAATTGCATTTTCTTTTTAAATTCAACAAAAGGTCTATTATTGGCTTCTATTCAGGCTCGATCTACTTCAAGTAACTTTCTGTAAAGTAAATATCAACCAGATCAAAAAATTATAATAGAATTCCAATGCCTCTTCATTTATGTTGTAGGAATACTGGCTTAGGCACGGCATTAATATACCAAATCTATCACTGTTATTTTTTAAGAAATTTAATCTATTTATTTAATTTGAGACCAGGTTATGAGACTGGATAATCTGTGTATTTTGGGTAGAGCTGGGGTTTCACCATGTTGCCCAGGCTGGGGTCTCAACTACCGGGCTCAAGCAATCCACGTGCACAGACTGCCAAGTGCTGGGATTACAGGCATGAGCCATGGCACCCGGCTGCTCACCTATAAACACAGAATTATCATGTATTCTATTTCCTTAGACTTATGAAATTAATCACAAAATAACATGACTTTAATAAACACATATCATCAGTGTACTATTCTTCAAGATGCTACTCTACAGCAAAAACAAACCTACTCCCTCCTTTTACTACAAACTCCATAATTAATTGCAAGAAAGAAGCACTTCAAAAAGCTGAGAGGGTCGTATTTTACTAATAAAACTACTAAAGTTGGGATTCTTCTGTTTACTCAGCAAAATCAGAGTACTCACTTGCTGAAGAGAGAAACAGACATGTTAGTGATAACAGGTGAATTTCTTATTTTATTATTGGTCACAACTGTGCAAAAGAAGGCAGTCAAATTTGAGATGGGGTATACCACAGAGAATTATGAAGCAAATATAGAACATAGACTTTAGATTTATGTGACAAGATTTTCCCCATTCAATGGTTTCAAATGATCCGTAGAATTCTGGTCATTTGCTATAAGCAGCCTTTAATAATTAACAAGAATAGCCAAATAAAACTGAATTAGAATGATGGATAATGGGTGTTCATGATACTATTTTATCTAATCTTCAGGTAAGTTTGAAACTTTTCATAATAAAACAGTTGCATAATTAAAAAAAAAAAACACTAAACAAAGAGATAAAATTGCTTGGTCTCAATGTTTTGGGATTTAAAGATGTATGAAAAACAGCTTCAGAATAACCCACACCATTTGGGTTACTTCATTTAAAAAAGTTTTCACGAAACAATGACTGTATCTTTCTTAATGAATGTTCTGCTAAAATGACAGGCACTCAACTTTGGTTTCTTTCTCTTTTTTAAAAAATGTACTTTTTGGCCGGGCGCGGTGGCTCAAGCCTGTAATCCCAGCACTTTGGGAGGCCGAGACGGGCGGATCACGAGGTCAGGAGATCGAGACCATCCTGGCTAACACGGTGAAACCCCGTCTCTACTAACAAAAAAACAAAAAAAACTAGCCGGGCGAGGTGGCGGGCGCCTGTA
This sequence comes from Colobus angolensis palliatus, assembly GCF_000951035.1. Taxonomy (NCBI): domain Eukaryota; kingdom Metazoa; phylum Chordata; class Mammalia; order Primates; family Cercopithecidae; genus Colobus; species Colobus angolensis. Next base: position 985,448 of record NW_012118399.1, read on the forward strand.
GTCCCAGCTACTCGGGAGGCTGAGGCAGGAGAATGGCTAAACCCGGGAGGCGGAGCTTGCAGTGAGCTGAGATCCCGCCACTGCACTCCAGCCTGGGCGACAGAGCGAGACTCCGTCTCAAAAAAAAAAAAAAAAAAAAAAATGTACTTTTTGTTTCAGCGAACCACTTTGGCTTCTTTACAGCTGTCATGTTTACCTTGACTAAGAGGGATCTTCTAAGCACAATACTACTGTATTGTATTCCACAGGACAGCAATATGTGGATATTCTAAATCAAATAACCCTTCCTCTAAAGTTTAAAAAGAGACTGTATAGCTGTTGTCATTGTATAAACATTGTATATCAAAATGGTTTTCAAAGAAAATCAAAACTAGAGCTTTAGAAATTACAATTCTAATTTTTAATGACAGCTCAAAAAATGTCAGAGGAAATCATTCTTTTTCCAAAGTAGTACCATGGTGCTGTGCAGTAGATGATGAGTTCTTGTACAACGCCTGACCATACCAACATATCCGACCTTTAGCAAGTTGTATATTTAGTCAAAAATAACTCAAATTCAAGTCTTATTCATGCCACTTACCAGCTAAAGGCCTCTGACAATTATCTGCAATAACTATCCATTTTTTTCTTTTTTATTTTTTTGAAACAAGGTCTCGTTCTATTGCCCAGGCTGGAGTGCAGTGGTGGAATCATGGTTCGCTGCAGCCTTGACTGCCTGGGCTCAAGTGATTCTCCCACCTCAGCCTTGGGAGAAGTGGGACCACAGACATGTACCACCCTGTGCAGCCAATTTTAAAACTATTTGTAGAAACAAGTCATGCTATGTTGCCCAGGCTGGTCTCTATACTTTATGGGCTCAAGTGATCCTCCTGCCTCAGCCTCCACACAGTGCTAGGATTACAGGTGTGAATCACCATGCCCAGCCTCAAAATTAACTTAAAGTGAAAAATTAAAATTTCTACCTCACAGGTCCTTGGGGTGATCAAATGTAACTATACGTCAAAGTACTTTGAAACAGTAAAGTAGTAAGAATGTACAACATGAGATCCTCCTCTGCCATCCTCCACTGACACCCACTGTGCTCCTTCCCCCTGTGAAGCACTGATATCAAAGGGAATATTATAGCCCTCAGAAAGATGGTGAAGAACCACTGCTATAAAACAATATCAAATGAGGGAGGGGATGCTTCCTCATTTGCAAAGGGAAGAAACTAGAAAATGAATTAAAATATCTCTTTTCATACTAGTTTATGATTCTATAAATTACTTGCAAATGTTTATCTTAAACAAATATTCTCGAGTTTTACACATAAACACAAAAATATCATTTAATTTTACTGTCAGGTAAATCATTTTTTAATAAAAATTAACTTAGGTCTTTTAGGTAAATACCAAATAACAAAACAGTGGTTAATTGGGCTTTAGAGTAGCAGAAATCTGTGCGTGTCATGTGTTAGAATTCATATTCTAGGGCAGATTTATCTTCGAAACATATACAGTTAAATTTAAAAGGCCAAAGGAACAACTTAATTATCTGTCAAATATCTGATTGACGTGGGATTATTTTAACTCAGTCCAATAAACAAAGAAAAATCCTAAAACAGCTAAAAATGAGTAGTAAGGTACATTAGTTCAATCGGTAATTAGTATGAAGACAGGATTAGAAACAGTTACTAATACATCAGTAGCTTAAAAAAGATTATGTGTATATCCAATAATGGCTATATTTAAAAAAAAATTCATTTATAGGCCAAGAAGACCACACAATCAACTGCTTACAGAAACACTGAGTTAAAAGTTCTCCTTCTTAAGTTTTTCCCTTACACTTAAAAGATGAACATCTGCTTGAGAAGGATCATTTTGGTTTAACATGTGAATCATTCACACAACTAATCTATGGCTTCAGAGAGTTACCACGATGTATTCAAATAAGCCATTCAAAAAGAACACAAGAATTAATGAAGCAAGTCATTTGGAAGAATTAGAAATTCAATAATAGGGTTTAATAACTTTTTATAAATAGTTACAGGCTGGGTGCGGTGGCTCACACCTGTAATCCCAGCACTTTGGGAGGCCAAGGTGGTCAGATCACGAGGTCAGGAGTTCAAGACCAGCCTGGCCAACATAGAGAAACTCCGTCTCTACTAAAAACACAAAAAATTAGCTGGGTATGGTGGTCTGTGCCTGTAATCCCAGCTACTCAGGCGGCTGAGGCAGGAGAATCACGTGAACCCAGGAGGCAGAGGTTGCAGTGAGCCAAGATCACGCCACTGCACTCCAGCCTGGGCAACAGAGCGAGACTCCGTCTAAAAAAAAAAAAAAAAATAAAAGAAATATCATTCTAAACATTCACAACTATTTTAAATAGTCTACAAGACACCTTATAAGGCAAGGTGACTTTTGCAGTCAGAAAGTAGTCTCTGGCCTTTACTTTTTCTAACATAAGAAATAGACACTTTCATTGTACCAGGCCAGGATCAGTCTCATCATCTATTTAGCTCTCTTTACATTTAAGTATTTTGTCTCTTTGCTTCTGGTGACTGTGGGATCTTACCTCCTGTCTCAGATGGATTAGACAGCTTCATGCAGTCAACATGTCACCAATATTTTCTCCTTCCTAGCTTCCCAAAGCAGCTCATGCTCAGATAATCTTTCTGAGAACTGATTTACTGAGAGAGAGCTCTAACCTATACTTACTCATTGTTTTCACAAGAATAAAATTTCCATCAAGAATCAAACCTCATGGAAAGAGGTCCAAAAGAAAAACAGTAACAAACTACACTGAATGGGATCTGAAAGTCAGCTTCACTAAGATTGTTCTCTTCATCTGTCAATATGATTCAAATGCTTGGGAGAAGAGGAAATTAAAGTGACACATTATTTCCTTTCTTTATCCATTGTTCTACCAGCTCTCTTTAATGTTCCCTAAGGGATGAAAACACAATTCCAGGAGGTTTTTATCCATATTTTAAATATATCTGAAGATACATTATTTTCCTTAAAATTCCCCATATTCACAATGTAGCTGTGGTCGACCATAAATACTTTTGAAAAAATAAAATAATCTTCCATATTCTTCCACCAATGCATGTAATCTTGCACTTCAAAAAAACGTTCAAGTCAATGCCACAATACTTTCTTCATTAACCTTTTTTTGCCAGTAGAGGGGGCAAAAAACCCCAGACTATCATGAAAAGTTAACTTGTCACAAAAGTACATCTAGCACTTTCTAAGTGTTTTAAAAACCTTTTGTGTATGGTATCATAAAAAATTTTAAAAACAAACTATAGCTTAGAATTCAGGAATTTTAGAAATTAAAAATAAACTTCCTTGACTTCTTTGAAGAGTGACTTACTTGAAAATATGAGTGTTGTTCATTCAGAGTCACCAGCATCAGATTTGCAATTACCTAACATAATTTGTTTATATCTTTATGCTCTGCTATTGTATTAAACAGGGAAATTAACTGTCATATCTAATTGTCATAGAAGAAGGGCTCTAATGGTAGGCAAAAATTTACACTTTAATTATGAGTGCTGGAACAAGTTTAAGTTTAGACCAAAATGAAGTCAAAAAGGAATCAGTGAAATAAAAACAGAGATTTTAATGTGTCATCATAGTCATCTTCCACACTCATTATGATGATAAATAAATTATACTAGGAGGTAAAGAGATAGAAGAAATACGAATATATACAAAGAAATAAAAGAAAAACAGCTCAAAAGAAAATGTAAAATATTCCAAGGTGCTGCTCCTACTCCCTTTTTATTTCACTATTCAGTTGTAATTAAAGTATTAACAGACCACAAAAAAGGCAAAAAATCCGTATCAGCAACTAAAATTTTACAATAAATGAAAAATCTTCACTAAAGTGAGGGAAGGAGGGAAGAAGGGAGGGGGAGAGAGAGAAAGAGAGACTCACCTAAGAGGACATTTATGAGCTGAATCAACGATCTCGTTTTCTAATTCCCTAAAATAATGGTGTGTGATGTTAAAACCACTGTGAACTATTACTAAAACGAATCTAATGTAATAAATTACAAAAGACAAATTGTGCATTATATAATTTATAGCCACAACTCTTCATCAGCACACACATGCCTCAGCTTCCTCATGTACAAAATGAGACCACTACTATGTGCCTCATAGACTGCAATGAACAGAGCCAAGAACAATGCCCAGCACAGGGTAGATGCTCGGTAAACATCAGTTTTCCTGCCCCAAGCTATATAATTCCAACACAAAAGTATTCAGCTCCTACTATTCAGAAGCAGTTTTAGCTAAACCTCATTCAAAATAAGTATCTTTAACTTTTCCAACTAAAAATTTATGTTAACTAGCAGGTATATTACTGGACACAAATAAAAAGTAACCAAACACTGGTCTTCTGGGCTTGCAGAAACCCTATTCAGTGGCCTTTCAAACCTTCTTCTTCAAGAGTCCCTATCCTTCCCATGTAGGTACATAATATCTTCATGTTCTTTCCAGTCATATACCAAGACCTATCTCCAAAGCCTTCTTCACATATCCTTACTGCTGAGATATGTCAAGAAAAGCTAGCCCAAAGGCATACAGTCATTCAGTGGCAGACAGAACTCAAACCCCTCTTTGATTTCAAAGCCTGTGTTTCCAACTATTACACAATATTGCTTTGAATTTAAATATACTCTCTCAGGGCTTTCTTGAGCATCAAAATCTTACCCTTGAGAGAAAACAGGCTTACGGTTCAAATATCAACAAGTGGATGAACACCTGGAGGAGCTACTGAACTGTCCCATTACCTCAAAATCACATAATCCTGAGACCAATTCTTGGTTTGTGAAACATAAACCTGGAAAGTCAAAATTAGGATAAATTTTTCTAGTATAAATCTATTAGCTACCTCTCATTTTATAAACATTTTTGGTACTTTTTTTCCTAGTTTGCAACTTGAAACCAGTCTCAGTAATTTTTTACTTACCTCTTCCATTTCGAAGGAGTCCTTCTGCTGTGTCATTATATTTCTTATGGATGGTATTGTCAGTGGTGCACATGGCTCTTTTTCAGGTGTGGATATATGGACACTTTTCAGCTCACTGCTATTTTCTAGCTCACTGGGGCTGGATACGTTGAAATCACTATCTAATTTGGATTCTATAATACCAGATTCCTCACCCAGTTGACGCTCATGACTTTGAGTTTCTTTACTTTGTTCATTTTCAGTTTCTTGGTTAAAATTACTATTTGATTCATCAGAAATTCTATCACTATCAGTGTTCTCTGTAACAGTTACTGAACTACCAGAGACTTCTTCTTTAACTGTAGCCAACATAGAAGATGATTCTTTCTTCTTCATAATTTTTTGAGACTTTTGATCACTTTTATTGCCACTTTCTTCAATCACTGAAACATTTAGAATCTTTCCTTTTTCAACTGATGGAGAAGGACTACTACATTCTCCTTTCTCTGTTTTATCGACACATAAATTCAGTTTTGAGAGTGTTTTCATTAAACGATTTGCAGTGTTACTTCGAGTTAAAGGCGGAGGTGAGTCTGTCTCCTTGTTAGAGGTCACTGAGGACATACTTCCAATTCTCTGCAGGGGAGTCCCGGAGACTTGGGAATATAAAGAAGAAAATGCATTGGCCACAGTAGTAAGCACTTCAATTTGACGAAAACGGCCTACCAAAAGAAAAAATATAAATTATATGTTTATATTTATATATACACATACACATGTTAAACATATATTATTGTTTAGAATTCCAAAAACTACACTTAGATCACAAAGATTATAAAACTCTCTTTTTTCCTTATCTAACACTTAAACCTTCTGTACATTCACTGGGTGGGAAGAAGGAGCAAGATTTTTACTCTAAGCACTAGAATTTGTATTTTTAAAAAATCAGAAATAAACACAAAGCATAATGGCAACATTGAATAAAACAGAAAGAACTAGCTATTGGATCTACAGCTGTGACTCTATTCTTAAGTCTTGAACTCTGCTAAGACTCTTTCAAAATTCTTCTAAGAAAATGCATGTAAATACATATTTTATACCTAATTTGCTGGGGGGGGATTTATTAATCTCTTAAAACTGATCCATGAACAATGCAGGGAATCCTATTTTTGGAATCTTTGGCTAACAGAAAGAAAATAAGCAAAGATATGAGTGAAACTGATCAAATCAGCCAGACTAGTTCCGGAAATTAACTGACTTCATTTAAGATTAACAAGGCTCCTTCCCTACTTCTTTTCTTCTTGAACAAAAGCGATCTGTAGATAAGAATAAGGTTCTGCAAGTAAGTTATGGTAACACTTGAGTCAAGAATTGGGGAGGAGGGGAAAAATAGGCAAATTAACCACTATAAAGAGTAACAAAATAGCTTAATTTTAACATGTAAAAATGGCTTTTCTGTTGATCAATCTCTTTACTTTCCAGTGCTATTCCTGAAAATTATTAAGGCTTTAAAATAAGACCATCTTGCTGTAGATGCTATAATTTAAGAAAATAATATGCCTAACACTTAAAAACCTTACTTGTTAAAGCATAATTTGGGTTTTCTACTTCCATCCGTTGCATCTGAGCACTCAAAAATACTTTAATATCTATCCCTTTGGCAAAGGATGATGAGTTAAAAAATCTGGAAGGAATTTTAGAAGCAATATCTGGTTCATCACGTCCAAATCCAAGATTATAAAGAATTTCTTCAGGATCTTCCTCATAAAGTTCCAACAATTCTGAAACACTACAAAAAAGGGGGGTAAAAAAGGAAACATGAAAATATAAAATAAACTGATAGTCCATATCACATTATAAACGAATACATATTATTGATTTCCTGTGATAAAATCTTTTTTCTCAGCTTCTGCTCTGTAAACCATTATTTATTTTCCCATGTTTATACATGTGTACTAAGGGATAAATAGCCCTTATAAAGGGTTCATTGTCTCAAGTTGCTAGAGTTGCAGAAAAGAGCTAACCCCAAAGAACACATTCAGAGATTCCCTACGTGATTCCTCACCTTATTTTTTTTGTCATTTTAAGAGATTCCCTGTAAAGTAGCTAAAACAAGTAGAGGACAGATGACCAAGAATGAGGAATAAACAGATTAAAGAAGAAATGAAAAGGAACTGAGGGACAGTTTGTGAAACTTGAGCTTTTCTGCTATCCATGTCCTAGGAGTGGCAACTGTCCTCAGAGGGACAATAAAGATAACAAGCTGATTTCAGAGAAGTGAGGGAGGAGCTTACTTTCAACTTCTCTCCAACCACTTCCACTTAGGAAGTAGGAAGAGTAAGATATACAGAGTGTGGGTTACACAAAGGTAACTACTCTAATTCTATTGGGAATTAAATATTTAGTATCCCTTCTCTCTCATACCAGTGATAATCCAAGCTTTCTAAGACTCACTGAAGAAAACAGGAAAGTCAGAGATGGAACTTCAACAGACAGACATTTCAATTTGTTTCAGAGAAAATGCTCAGATTATAATATTATAATTTGGATAACAGTTTAAACTGGATTCCATAGGCACACATACTGATGTATTTTAATATACTGTGTGGGGGGGGTGGCGGGGTTTTTTTGTTGCTGTTTTTTGTTTTTTTTGAGACAGCATCTCACTCTGTCACCCAAGTTGAAATGGAGTGGCACAATTACAGCTCACTGCAGCCTCAACCTCCTGGGTCCCATTTCAGCCTTCCAAATGGCTGTGACTACAGGTAGCCCCCACCATACCCAGCTAATTTTTGCATTTTTTGTAAAGACAGGGTTTCGCCGTTTCACCATATTGCTCAGGCTGGTCTTGAATTCCTGAGCTCAAGTAATCCACCCACCTTGACATTCCAAAGCACTGGGATTACAGGTGTGAGCCACTGTGCCTAACTATACTATATATTTGAAAGATCTTTGGTTTAATATGTTGAAAAAAAATTATGCTTAAATATCAAGCTGTAACTCAGAAAAATTTATTCTGATTTTTGTGTCAGAGTTAACTCAAGTCCTTAACAGAATGAATTTTGGTTTTCCACAATTACAAGTTACTCCATTATGGAGTTCCTCTTTCAGGTTGTTGAGAGGGCTCCAAATACTCATTTATGGATTCCGGCAGCATTATAAACCTATGTGTTGCTTTTTATTTAATCTCAAAATAAAGCAAAACAAAACAAAAGCTCCTATCAGTTGTGCTGGTTCAGGAAACACTCTTTTTGTGTTCTTTCTGATTTCATACTATCAAGGTAAAATTCAAGATTGAAAAAATGATAAGAGTAGGTCATCTATAACACAATGTAATTCCAACACAATTTCAGAATAAGTTACCTTGAGACTGTCCCACTACTTTTCCCAGATCCAGTGGAATTCATACTTCTCCCTTTCTGATGAAACTGTAATCTTCTCTCTTTGGCCAAGATATTATTGCTATAAACAAAATCAGATTATATAAAACTTTATTTTCATTAATGATCTTTATTTTTTAAAAGAAATAGAGCAAAACAGCTACATACCAGTTTTCAATTTGAGCATCACTTTCATGGAGGTGGTTGGCTATAGGTAAAAATAATAAATGTAGAGCACAACTGTTAGTAGGACTATAACTACTATGATACAATTATCAAGAAATCAAATTACCTACAATATTAGAATTAAATGCCTAATATATTAAACACTTATCTTGGTCCATTAAATCTGCATCATTAAAAGTAATATACAGATAGATAAGAACAGGGCCAGGAGCTTTTGAAGGGTGTTTTTGTGTTCTGGCAACATAAACTAACTACTCTCATTTGAGTGCTTAAAATAAAAAAAAGTATAGGGAACCAATTAAATTTCTTTAGCAGGTTAGAAATAAGTAATGAGGAAGATATGTAGTACTAATTATTAAATTTAAAAGCTATTAATGAATAATATCTTAAGAGGAAAACATGATTTAACATTTAAGTGTGACAACAGTATACATCAATTTCTAATGTAGATTTTTTTAAGGTTATAACTGACTTTTCACACATATAACTTGAAAACTTCTACTTATTTCAACATAAATTTTCTTTTAAAAATTGCCTTTCAACTTTATAATACAACTTTAGCTTAAAGTTCTAAACAGATATGTGTTGTTAATGTTTAGAGTTAACTTTAGTTCATTTAACTTTTATAGACAAATATAAAGAATAAAATTAATTATAAACATATCTATTTCAGCACACATGAATTGCTTTTCATTTCTGATCTGCAAAGTTATGACAATTTTGTGTTTCTTTGTACATCCACCAGAAAGGTGCCTAACTCACAGTACTCAGTAATTATTTACTTAATGACTGGAAATAGCCTTGAAATAATTTTCAGTAAAACAACGTAATAGCTTTACTCTTTCATGAGATTCCTTTTAGGTTCTGGTTTCCAATAAAATCATTCAATATTATCAAACTACCAAGGCAAATATCAAAAGTGCAAAGTGCATTTTAGTAAGGGATTGACAACATGTTCAATTGTACTGACTGGGAAGCAGTAAGTTTAAGCTTTTTATAGAGCCTGAAAACATATAAACAGAAATAATAAGAACGAGAATATTCACATATTCCAGAGTTTTAAATGTTACAAGGTTCTAAATAGTAATTTACCTTACACATGCATTTAAAACAGCAAAAAATCAAGGACATTAAATTAGATGTATAAATTCACTATTCACCAATTGTAAGCTTTAAAGATATTTTTTAAATTCTTGTTTTTTTAAAAAAAGTACATATTAATAACTGAGCTATACAGCTATGAATAATCTATTCAATTTGATAAATGAGCTATAAAATAGCTTTTAAAATACCTGTAAAATAATTAAAAATTCTTAATTTTTTGTGTGAGAAACCTTTATTATAAATCTACTGGAAAACATTACATAACCTGTAAAAATTTTTAAATAGCACAACACACTTTTTAAAATCTAATGCTTTCCGGAATAAACACCAGCATGATTTCTAATAAAGTTCTATTAGCTTTGCTATTTTGTCTTTCCCCTTTAATCTTCTAAAAATCAGGAAAACGGGGAAGACAGGAGACACTTAAATACAAAGAGAAAGACAAGCTGCAGCTGTAAGTATGACATAAGTCTATTTTGCGCTAAAAATAAGCTTCAATTTCATTTTCCCATGTATAAATATTTAAGCGTCCTTCCTTTTTCAGGACATTTCTTCCCTCAGTTATATTACCACGGTTTGTTACAAACTGTTCCTTTAAGCATTTAGTACAAGAAAGACAGATGGACACTTCAAATGGTTCTTCAGAGTCATCCCTACATATATCCTACAGACTATGACTAGATTATTAACATAGAAAGGTAATGTGAAATGTACGTGAGTCATTTTCAAGACCCTTAAATTTAGGTTGAGGATCATACACCTGAGCTTTCTCATTTTTTTACAATTTGAAAACTAAACAAAAATACAGTTCTTCCAAACAAACATACCTTCAGCTCCCAATGACAAATCATCTTCAAAACTTCCTCCATTTCTCACAAGCACACCTGAAAGAAACATCTGAAAACTCATCCTGGTGTTTTGTTCCTCCCTACCCTCATATAAAATCACTATTTTAGTTAAAACACATTCACCCAGCAAAATATTTTATACAGTAAAATGTTTCAGACTTGAATGTACTCAGACATTATTCTGATTATATAACTTCAAGAAGCAGGTATATGCTTTTCCTTTAACGTAAAGAAACCACTTTTCCAGCAACATAAAGTTATCAGAAGCCAATGTACAGGCTGTTTTAAACTTACATTTTTAAAGATGTTCAATTAGATTACATACCAATAGTTTCATGGAAAACCAGATTCTGGAGCAAATATTCTTCTTATCCATTTCATATTAAGTCAGGAGCTGGATTTTCCTGACACTGTAAATGTATTTTTATATGCCTTGCCACTACCTGCACATGCTTGTTGTACTTTGAACTTTAGAATTCTGTCTTGAACAGGTGGTAAACTTTTAGGTGTGGCAATTTCAGTTAATGTAAGCAAAGAAATGCTGCACTAAAGTTGACTCAACTTTTGTTCACTCAAGTATTTTCCTTATATTTGCATATATTTATATTTAATTAGTCTTTATAATATCTAACTGGACAATAAAGAGGTAAGTTTCACGCTGTGAAAAGGCTAGGCAATTTGCTTAAACTCCCTACTGTTTTACAGTTTACAACAAAGTTTCTCCATTTTGCTTCTAGCTCAGAACAGCATTATAAACATGAATATCACTTTTATCAGTCACATATACACTTTTACCCAGAGGACAAAGAAGTAGAGCTGTCATAAAGAACAGATTTAGAAAGGCAACCTTCTCTTACCCTTGAGTGTACTACTGCTTTGTTCATCCAGTGAGGCTCCCAAAGGTGTACTGAAACCATATAAACATATTAGCCTTAGTCTTGTGAAAGGCTGTTTGGAAAGTTGTCATTACATGGCCTTACTTAAAAAGTTATAGCTCAATAAGCTTCTAATCACAGTTAAACTCTCCTCCAAAAACACACAAGGAATGCAAGTAGATTACATAAGTAATATTCAGTAACTAAGTAAATACCTATCATCAAGTCAGTTCAGCAGGAATGATGTAATCACATCTGATGTGCCAACAATTAGGGGCAAAAATGGCAATGACAAATGATGTGAATTGGCATTTTTCTTTGCAAAAAAGAGAGAATGACTGACAATAAGCATTAAGAAAATGTCTGTTCCTCTCAACCCCTTCCATCAAAAAAGAAAACATAATTAGAAGAAGACAAATCTTCAGTCATAGGTAACTTAACTTAAATAAAATTAAAAAGTGAAGAGTAGTTGGAAATGAGGCCCAACAGTTTCCTTAAACCTCATCTGTTAATCTATTACTAGCATTTCAAAGCATCACATAGTGCCTCCCCCTTGCCCCAACTTTTTCTTTATTGAAATGTAGAAGCTTGAGATTTGCTTTCTGTTTTTAGCTAAAAAATACATATATTTTTCATTTAACTCTGAAAATTACTAAAAAGTTGACTTGAGAATCAACATTAAGATTAGCCATTGTTAAAATTTTTTCTTGTAGTTCAAATACAGATGAGAGAAATATCTTTTTTTTTCAAATACAAAAATAAACACTTTTAATTCTCTCAAATGAAGTTATAGTAAGAAACTCATCGTTTTACATTGGAGAGTCTGTTTTGTGATACAAACCTTTCTTCAGTAACAATTTATACCTGTTAAAAATTCACATGAGACATGGGATCAATTATGAAAATATCGGTTTCAAGGAAATGCCAATTAAAGGTTAAAACTTTCTACAAGTATACTAACAATGGCAGCTCCTTAAAAAACTAGTACTTTTGAAATGTAAAAGAATCACAAGCAATTACTATAAATATACTAATAAAAACTTTAATCCATTTTTTGCATATATTTTAATAAAATTCTAATGTATGTCTTTAAAAAGCCATCCTTCCCTGATGGCTACTTTCTTGGATGTAAACATTGCATTACTCTGTCCACAGATGTCTCTACTGGTCTATGCACTAACAGAAAATGGTAGATAAGCAGAGTAACAGGAATCCTCCTTCGAAAACAAGTATCTTACTTTTATAGTTGCTCCCTTCCAAATTCTATCAAAATCTCTATCACTTCTTAAATGTTAATTCAAGCAGTTTTTACTTAGTCCCCCCACAAATGGTTATCAAAATAAAGACTCCCTTTAAGGAAAGAAAACACGGTATATTTATTCAGGATACGGACGGCACTAAAAAACAAAGACTATTTGAGAACTTATCAAGTGGGTAAAATGCTGTCTTAAGGTCATTTGTACATAATGGACAACATACAGAAAGTCCAACTCTGGGAAGGAACTTGAGTTGTTATTTAAAACAAAAATACAGATGCAACATATCCTAAGTCGAACTTGCGATAATATAGCCAAGATTAAAAGACTACTTGTTCTAGCTTTCCTGGATACAAATGAATGCCACTCTTGCGTAGAATAGGTGCAACTGTAGGAACAAGAAGGAAATCCATGAGGGAAGGAGCAGCAAACTACAGAATCTTCCCACATAAATCAGTATTGGCAACAAAACTTCTGAAACTGTCAGGGATTGACTGTGTCCTGGTGAATGTCAACATTTGCCTACTGCACTTGTCTCAAAAAAGATGCACTTATTACTGTCTAATTGATATGATCTCTTATACAATCTTAAATCCTATAGGTCATTAAAATATAGTGTGATTCTTCTCTTGTTCTTAATTTTTTAAATTCTTTTGAATATGCACTTGAACTTAAACAATAAAACATTATAAACGTATTTGTAACTCTAAGCCTATTTTAAGAAACCTAAAGTAAGCCACTACTGTACTGAGGACTGTAGGTAAATAGTGAGTCGGAGGCTTTAAAAGACCTAAGTAAAAGTAACAAAACAACTGCTCAGATACATTTCTAAGAGGAAATGAAAGATACTAGTTTCATCAGATCTCACCCAAAAGGCCTGAATATGTATATTCAAAATTTCAAGCTTTTAAATTATAGACTGTTTTGGTATTTAACAATTAAATGAACCAGTAGCACAGTAATACAATTTCTTGATCCATACTTTGAGTGAAGTATCTAATATCTAAGGCTTATCTGAAAACCAGGAGATTGATTTATAGCTAGATTGTAAATCGGGTCCAAGGACTTAAAGCAGCGTAGTTGCCTCTGTGCATCTTTAAAGAGAAGTTATTCCATGTATTTCATCATATTTCAGAAGGGTCTATGACACTTCCAATAAAGAATACGAGTTCTGTAATAAAGAGTGCTCAATAAGGTTCCAGTCGATTCATTAAAACAGGGCATTAATATCATGGTAGCCAATATTCTGTCTTTAGAGGCGGCAAACTGGTATATGAATCACTTGCCACAACAAAACAAAACTACCCCAACTCTAACATTTGAACGAAATATTAAGAAAGCCTAAATTGAGAAGGCAAAAATATGCTCAAAAGCAAACACCAACAAAAGTTTAAATGCTATATTCTTGATTTTACAACTAGCAATTAAAGTGGAAAAAATAGGAAACAAGCACATTTCGCTGTAGTCAGATTTACTTGCAGTATGATTCATCTCCTCTGTATTTTATCAAACATCTTTGTACCAGTTGCCAAAGCATGTAATTAAACAGATTTATGCAGTCTGAATGCTTTTAAAAGTTCTATTTCCTAAGAATTTCAGTGTCATCTGACAATTCCATGTTCAAGAAGTAAACTGTAAGTACAAAGTTAGCTAGTTTTAATAGCTCCCCAAACAGAAATAAAATTAAAGCCCATTTAGTGTAGTTAGGTAAATTAAACTCGTCTTAAAACACATTTGAAAGGAAAATGATTCCGTGCCAGTTGTACAGATGCCAAAACTAAAGCAAAATAAAATATCCTATGAAATGTGAGAATTCTTTCAAATAAAAACAGAACAAACATAATATGGCACGATTATCTGTTTTGGATTTCTGATCTCTGATGCTAACACCATGCGCGAGCAGCTGAAGTCCTAACTGTAAAGTCAACACGGTCACCAAATAATCAGCGGTCACAGCACTTCCATTTCTAATCGCTTAGAGGAGGAAGCTATCCGCCGGCTCACTTTCCGGTTTGTAGCTTACAACGGTCGCAGGACCCACAGGGACGCGGCCCGAGTGGCTCTGCTCCAGCGTCCCGTCCGCATGTATCTCCTCCAGGACGCGAGCGGCCCAGGGAGCACTCACCGGCAGTCCTTGAGCCATATCGCGATCTTCTCGTTGGGCACGTTTCCTGGGGGGTAGAGCAAGGGGACAGCGCGTTACCACCCAGAAGCACTCCGACGGCAGGGTCACCCTGGACCCTCTCAAGTAGGAAAATCTACCACGGCAAATGCAACCTAAGCGACACGTCTCAGTGTCCCTTGGCAGGGAAATCGGATGGCACCCAGTAGTCTGTGTTGACGCTGGGGGCGCCTCGTCCAGCGCGCGCGTTTGAAGGTCGGAAGTGTCCCCTCTCCCCTCGGCCTACGGTTCCCGAGACTCTACCAGAACTCGTGGCAGGCGCCCAGGGCGCACGAGACTCTCCCCAGCCCGCCAGCCTCCCCCCGCAGCCCAGCCGGGCGCACCGACCTCTTCCCCCCGCTGCTGGCAGCTGCGCGCCGGGGAGGTCCTCCTCCTCGTCCTCCTCCTCGTCCTGCGTCGTCGCTTCTGTGGACAGATCCTCCGTCTCTGAAGCTTGCCAGGAGCTGCGGCACTTGGCCCAGGCCTTCCTCCTGCGACTCGCCACTTGCCACTCCAGTTCCTCCTCCGCCTCCGCCGACGACGCCAAGGGCCGGTCCATGGCCGCACTGGGGGCTCCGTTACCCCAGCCGGACCCTGCGCGAGACACGGCGGCGGCTGGGAC
>NW_012118399.1:1001163-1023774 GCF_000951035.1 Colobus angolensis palliatus
GCGGAGCAGGCCAGCCTTCCTCTGCTGCCCGCGGAATGGGCGAGATTAGTTTGTTAATAATCTTTCCTTCTCTTCTCCTCCTCCTCCCTCGCCCAAAAATAGAAAGAAAGTGGGGAGGCCAAGTCTCACAAATCGCCCCCGCGAGAAAACGAGTGTCTGCTTAGGCACCCTGAAACGTACACTTCAAAGAGTCTCCTGAATGTAGACTAGTGTCCAAGGAATTGGGGTAAGGACGGAAAGAGAGGTGCTTGATTGGTGTAGCCAAAATGTCAAAACTGCGAAAGACCAAGCTTCCTGGAGTGCTACTTTCATCTTTAAAGTTATTTATCGTGGTTATGTTATGAATGAAAATGAATTTTGAAAGGATATTTAATCTGGAAATTTCATATTTAAGTTGGACTTAAGGGAGGGAGAATAGAGCAAACAATAATTGGGACAATGTGGAGATAGTTGCTTGGATTTCGGTGAGACAGCATGCTACAAGAAACAAATGATGTCAGGGTTCAAAACTGTTTCTAAAGCCAGCTTCAGCATTCCCTTTTGTTATGTTTGAATTCTTATTAGCAAAAAGACTCAAATTCTATCCAAAACCAGACACAATGTGACAGACCTATCAAGCAACATTGTTCCCCTAAATGTTACATCTAAACTATACATATAAGTAAGGTTTCCAATATTTTATTGTACTATACTCTGAAGAACAAGTAAGAACACTTTTTAAAATCTTAACCTGATTGAAAAGAGTATTTTGCATAGAGGTAATATTTTAAGGAAGGAATTATTTTTCATTTGAAATTAAAGTCGAGCATAGTAAAAGTCCTTATGGAAGCATTCGAATTACAAGGTAATTAAGTGCATTGTCATTGATAGCTACAGGAAACCATAACTTTTGGAGAATTTGGAATGAAGAATGCTCTGGAGATGAAATAGTGCCTAGTTTTTGTCCAGGCATTTACACGTAAGTCATGGACTACTAAAATAGCGCACTGATTTTCCTGCCTTCATTCTTTCCTATCTCCATTCTAGCGCATTGCTCTAGATTTACAATTCCAGGACATCTTCTGATGGTTTACTAATATCCCCAAGATCAAATCCAAAATCCAGACTATCTTTCCAGAACCATCATAGTATTCTCCTGAGTCTCATATATGTACTGCCAAATGTCAGGGGAGTTAGAATCGTGATATTAGTATCTCTATGGCTTGAAATTTCACTACTAGAAAATCTTTTCTTTGAACTTGTAAGACTTTCTCAGCCTTCAAGGGTCCTGTAGTAGGATGCAGCTAACAGTTTAATGGCTCTCCAAAATAGGCCAGAGTCTCGCTGCCCCTGTGGAAGATGAAAAAGAGAATGAATAAAGAAGGTACCTAAGAAGAGGCATTGAAAGGGCTGGTCAAGTGCCACAAAATATGCTGCCTTCAAAGTTTTATCCAGGGTTCTTATGTATCCCACCCTGTTTCTCTGCTGCTCCCAGCTTCAATTCTATCATATCGAAGTGCTGTTGCCTACTCTGTCTTTGCTTCTTAATTCATTCCTGTTCTTTCTATCCACTATCTTCATGACTTTCAAAATCTAGCTAAGCCAGAACTTTTTTTTTTTTTTTTTTTTCTGAGACGGAGTCTCGCTCTGTCGCCCGGGCTGGAGCGCAGTGGCCGGATCTCGGCTCACTGCAAGCTCGGCCTCCCGGGTTCCCGCCATTCTCCTGCCTCAGCCTCCCGAGTAGCTGGGACTACAGGCGCCCGCCACCTCGCCCGGCTAGTTTTTTTGTATTTTTTAGTAGAGACGGGGTTTCACTGTGTTAGCCAGGATGGTCTCGATCTCCTGACCTCATGATCCGCCCGTCTCGGCCTCCCAAAGCGCTGGGATTACAAGACAGAACTTTTTGACTCCACTATTCCACCACTCCTGATCACACCACTCCCACAGGGATCTGATATACAACAACATGTCTACGTCATTTATTTGGGGACTGGATTGTACAGTAAATAATATGACTGGCCCTGGAAGGTACGTTTGGCTTACTAGCCAGATTGTAAATTGTGAGAGATGATAGAACATTCTTCAGTATTCTTGCACCCCCTACACTTTTAAATGCTGATCCCACAAGGGATAATGCGTCTTCTTGAGGTAGTTTCTTTTTTGTGTGTTCTTCAAAGAGACACCTAAATTGATTATTTAAAAATTTGCTTCATGTTATTTCTATAATGCTTATATTTTATTTAGGTTTGCAGTTGTTTAAATATGCTTTCAGATGACAACAACAAAGAATTCTTGTGAAAGGCAATAATGAGCCATAGTTTTAAAAAAAATCAAACAACCAGAGTCAAGTAATAAGGGGGGAAAATACCAGCAGGTAACAAAATAGAGTATATACATTTTCAGTTTCCAGTAGCACAAATATATGTTTTCTTCTACATGGCATTTTTTAGTGAAATATGTTGAGGGTATGGAAGTAATAGAGAAGGAAATCCTTGAAGTAGTATGCTATTGCCTTGAAAAGTAAGATTTTTTTCATTGTATTCTCAACTTTTACAGATATTTTAAAATGCCCAGAGTATTTCATTTATTCGATAATGAATACTACACATGAAGAAAGTCTACATGTTTGCTTCTTTGAGGATTTTTTCCCAAACAAGTACTATATTGTACACCAACTGCAAGTATACATTGCAAAGCTCTACATAAAGAGTATTATCTGGGCCAGGCATGGTGGCTCACACCTGTAATCCCAGCACTTTGGGAGGCTGAGGCGGGGCGGATCACCTGAGGTCGGGAATTTGAGACCAGCCTGACCAACACGGAGAAACCCCATCTCTACTAAAAATACAAAATTAGCCATGCATGGTGGCAAATGCCTGTAATTCCAGCGACTCGGGAGGCTGAGGCAGGAGAATAGCTTGAACCCGGGAGGCAGAGGTTGCGGTGAGCTGAGATTGTGCCATTGCACTCCAGCCTGGGCAAAAAGAGTGAAACTACATCTCAAAACAAAACAAAACAAAAAAAAGAGTATTGTCTGAATCAATGATGCTTGCAAGGTGGTAAAAGAAAGACATGTATACTAAGTGTGGCTAATTCCATCCAGCATGACATAGTGGAAGCAACTTGGTCTTTGGTGTTAGACTGAAGTTTGAAATATTTCCCTCTTTTTCTAGCTGTATGGTATAAGGCAAGACAGCTAATATCCCTGGGCCATGACTTTTCTCATCTTTGAAATAGTAATCGTGATAACTGCCTTCCCAAATTGATGTGAATCTCACATGAAATAATGTAGGGGCTCAGTATAGCTATTGGAATGATTATATTGCAGAAAGCAAAAGTCAATCAATTTCATATGGGGGAATAATTCTCATATTAGCAAATGGCATCTATCATCATGCTTATGCAGCTGTATTTTAAAATTGGCATAAGTTCAGGCAAGGATAGAAAACATATACTTTGGTTAAATCAGGCAGTTTTATATGGGAAAGTGTAAATCATAAGGGAAACATTGTTCTTGGTTTAATTAGATATTTAAAATTACAAAACAAGATTTACTATTGAGTAGGCTAAGCCATTTTGGTTCTAGTTATGGTATTGTTTCTTTAATAATATTTATACACTCAAAAATTGTATTTTGTGCATCACAATCTTAATTATTTAGAATCTGATTAGAGAGTGGTAGAGTTGCAGTTATTTCTTCAAATTCTCACCTTTTGTTAAGACAAAGGGGGGCTGAGAGTTATAAGGTAAGTAGAATATCAGGTTAAATGAACAGAGTAGCATTTTATATTTTGATAGTATTGCCTGGAGAAAAAAATTCTATATAAAATAAGAATAGAAAACACTGTGTATTATATCCCCTCCTCTTCCTCCACCCCAGCACAGTCACAATGAACGTTAAAGACTTGAGAAATCTTCAAAACTTGTTTTTTAAAACTGTTTAATTTTTTAAACCCAATAGTTCTAAAATTCATTTCAACAGGAAATCTTTTTGGCTCCTCAATGCATCCATTAACATTTCCAGGGATACCAGTGAGAAAATTTGCAATAGCATAAAAGAGAATAAAAGAAAAAATATTAACAAATAAGAGTAAACACTTCAAAAATTTTCAGAGATTTATTTACAAATCATGTAATTGAACTATGAGGAATGCTGGTTAGTCTGACTTCAATTGGGTTATTGATATATTCCTCTATTATTGAAACCATTATTAGTTATTAAAATATTTCTGATTTTAGTATTTCCGGTTATTGTATATATGTTAAAGCAATAAAATTGCATGTTTAAAGCCTGTAAACCTTTTGATCTTAGAGTTCTTCCACATTAGCAAAAATTCAAGTATTTTTATATTAGTTGCTTTTCCTCATAAGGAAGCATTAATATGTAGCATAGTCCATTATTTTGATTTATCTTATTTTCCCAAGTACAGATAAGAAGGAGAAGCAGGTGTTAATACCACTAGAATTTTGCCTTGCAAATTATACAGTCTGGGTAAATTATCAGTTTACATACTTTCTGATTTTGTGCATGTTAAAGGCTTGTCAGTTTTATCACTCATTCTTAGATCACAATTTATTCAGTTTGACACATGATGCTAAATTTACTCTTTTCTCAGTGAAACTTTGTGGCCAGTTTGTTTTCTTTTCAGTGGCTCAATCCTCTGGTGTTTCTGAGCAACAGGTAAGAATGGCTCATCTATTCTTAATCAACAATAAAGTGAAGCAAGATTATGTAACAAAATAGACTATTTAGTCTGTTTCACAAATTCATAAAACAACTCAAAGGAGGTTTTGAAATCCTTTATACTGAACATAGTTACACATGAATTACAAACATTTTTGCTTTCTATCTGTGAAGCCTAATTCTCAAGTTAGGATCAATCCTTTTACTTTTTCTTCTCAGCCCTGCCCTAAAATGTTGCTTTTAAAGGTCTCTGACGTTTTGAATCGTGAAACCTTTTAAAAAGGTATATCTGTCCATATGAAATGCACAGTCTGTACCCATGCAAGATGATATTAAGAATTTTTCTGCAACACACAACCAAATAGGAGGATGTCATTATTGAGTTTCCCAGTGTTAGCACTGTCTTATTATATTTAAGATTATATTCTAGCTCTTTTGTTTATGTATATGATTACTTTCTCTTCAGAGCCATTTAGAACTTTACAAAAATTACAGCTCACTATGCATATATTTGAAATTATATATTTTCATGTAAATTTCTCTTTCTGTATTTTATGAAGAGCAGGAACAGGAAGGTTCGTGACTAGATGAACCATACATCTCTCTAACACTGCTGTATCTTGAAGAGCTTTAAATGGTACACACCTTATAACGGTTCTTTAGCATACACACACACACAAGTCTTTGAAAAAAATAATAAATGTGGTATGTGCCTGAACCTGAATAAATATAAACTACACTGGCCTCTCCCAGCACGTTTCCCTTCTCTAATCTCCCTTCTGCAGCTCCTTTATGCCCATCTCAGAACAAATACAATCTGCATTCTGAACAGGACCGTTTACAAGTTGAATGGAGTTATTTTGGGTGAGTCATTGAAAACACAGTACAAAACCCTTCCTCACTCACCAGAAATGCATTTTAAAAATAAAGCCAAAGCGAACAAGGCTTGGCAAGTTTGAGGGTGGACAAAATGGGGAGAGAACAGGTTTTCTGCCAGACTCAGACAGGATTCTGGTAAACCAGCTTGGCTATTTCTTTATATTCAACTCCACCAAATCCCATCACTAACTAAAAAGTACCAGGTTGAGCAAGCAGGACTTCAAAACGAAGACACTTCATTTAACACTGTGATGATGAGCAGATATACAAGAGATTAGCAACAGTTTAAGTCCCCCTTTTTGTCTCTAATTCAGAAGCTATAAAACATACACACTTGGCCGGGCGTTGTGGCTCACGCCTGTAATCCCAGCACTTTGGGAGGCCGAGGCGGGCGGATCACAAGGTCAGGAGATTGAGACCATCCTGGCTAACAAGGTGAAACCTTGTCTCTACTAAAAATACAAAAAATTAGCTAGGCATGGTGGTGGGCACCTGTAGTCCCAGCTACTCGGGAGGCTAAGGCAGGAGAATGGCGTGAACCCGGGAGGCGGAGCTTGCAGTGAGCTGAGATCCGGCCACTGCACTCCAACCTGGGCGGCAGAGTGAGACACTGTCTCAGAAAAAAAAAAAAAAAACCATATACATTTAATAATGCAATTCTTTTGATTAAATATGTATTTGACAAATAGTGACTATGGGCAATTAGAAAATTATATAAATGCAATATGTAATCCTTTCAAATTGCTTTTAAAACAAGTCTCATGAGAGTTAATCAAATAATAAAATATTAAAGGAGATAGAGCTATGGAGACTGAAAATAATAAGCTACTTTTAAAGAAACTTTAAAAATTGAATTATTGTAATTAAAACAAGTCTATACCATGGCTTTTTCAATTTTAGATATTTAACATGCATATATTACAGATTTATATATCAATGTAGATTCTTATTGGTCTATGGAACATATGACTTATCCTGTATCCTGTGCATAACTTTCTACCAGAAATATAGTGATTACTTTTCCACAACCTGCTATAGATCAGTTGAGGCTCACATCTTATGAATGAAAAGAAACCTGGAATCATTAAGAAGAAATTCTTAAACGCATAATGGTAACATAGAACACTTGCTATAAAATTTGAGAGTCCTCAAATAATCTTTAGCACAAGTTGACCCCGCAGATTATTGTGAGCCAATTAACAGGTGCTATAGAGGGTCCTACACTTCGTAGTGTTGCCTGTTCACAAATGGTACATCCCCAAGTTGTGGGAACAAGCCAGTTACTACTGATTTAATTATGCAAGTAATCTCCTTGAACTCCCTTGCAGATGATTAGTTTCCACAAGGCAGGCTTTACCTTTGTTGGTAAAGGGAATGAAAACTGTTTAAAAGTTAATGTGACTATGGAAGTACAGGGTCATAATAAACACGCAGATATTTCCTGCTATAATTAACAGCAAAGCAAGTATTCTGGTTTCCTACATTTTGGGGACTTTTTTTTCCTTCCCCTTTCTTTTATGGTTAAGTAATTGTTTTAAAATTATAAAATAACAACTTATACAGCCTTCAGAAATTCTCTCACCAATCTAGGAATGACTTTATCTCATTTATTTTTATTTAAATTTTATCTACATATAATCAAAAACTAAGGAGACTTAGTATTATTGATAGGAACTCAAAATTAAGAGCTTCTCCATAATCTTTCAAAACAAACTGAAAAGTGAGGCAAATTTTCATCAAAATTTCTTTGGGGCAAGAAAGTCTAGTACAGCTATTAGGTAGCATATTTGGCTTGGATTATATTTGTATTAAAGAACTAAAGCTGTGTTTATTAATAGACTGTTATTAAATAAAAGAACCACAGGGTAAAGGTCAGCATGCAGGTTGTTTTGCTTAATTGTTAAAGATCCCCTGAGCCCATGTCTTTCCAATTATTTTTAAGCAAGTCAGCCCAAGTTGGCACCTTAAAATCCTTTAAGTACTGTAATTACAATAGTACTGATAATCAGTTTGGAGAAGTACTACTAAAAGAGCTGTTATTTCAGTGGAGCCAAGGAAATAACAGTGTTAAAAATGGATGCTTTTGACTGAGCACTTCTATTGTGTCAGACACAGTATTTTGGGCTGGATTTACACTGTCTCATTTAATAAAAAAATTTTAGTGTTTGTATTATTCTCACTTTATAGATAGGGAAACTGAGCCTCTGAAAGGTTAATACTTGCCCCCAGGCTACCTACTAGAAAGTGGCAGAGAAGAACCAGGACTTACTCTACACCTAAAACCCATGCTCTTACCTGATATATGCGATGGTCTCATAGTATTTCAGCCCCACTGTTAGAGAAACATTAGCACACACATAGTCTCATCATACTGAAAGGATTCTTCACTTATAGCTGATGAGCACAGGGTCAGTGTGACCCTTAAGTGAATGGAATCCTGGGGAGGGAATTGCCTCCTACAGCTCCATTTTACAGGGAAGGAAAACTGAGCTTGAAACTTTAAGTAGCCTGCCTGAGGTCAGCCAACTAGTTAGTGAGAATTAGTTAGGAGCAAGAATCCATATCATCAGTTCAGTGTGCTTCCCACTCCACCACACAATACTTTCATCAGGAAGGCGTGGGCAGCAATTAGGGTCATATGGCACATAACAATGTTTTGGTCAATGATGGACCACTGAAATATATAATGGTGGTCCCTAAGATTATAATACGGAAGTTTCACTGTACCTTTTCAATGTTCATATATACAAATACTTGCTTCTGTGTTAACTGTTGCCTACAGTATTCAGTAGAGTAACATACTGTACAGGTTTGTAGCCTCAGAGCAATAGACTGTATCACCTAGGTATGTATAAGAACCCCCTATGATTTTCACACAAAGACAAAATCGCCTAAGGATCTTCAGAATATATCCTAGTCACTAAGTTATGCATGACTGTATAAGAATGTTAACACTTTAACGTTAACATATTAGTGTATATCATAAACATTTCTCATGTATATACTTTAGAGAAATGATACGAATGAAGACATTGCAGATAAAATGAATACATTTTAAAAGCATTAATCAACGAAAAAATGGTATTATAAACCAAAATGATTTATACTGAGAATATGAAGCACATATTCTCAGAATATTTGCAACAATCACTCAAAAGCCTTTTTGGGAGACTTGGGAACATCTGTTGGATTGTGGAAGTTCTGGTTAAATGCAGGCAGGACATGTCTCTACTGCCTCCTTGACAATTTAAAAGAAATTAGGAACGTAGTATATGCATTCTCACATGAGTCCAAATCTAGCTTATGAACTGATGGGATACCATCAGGCATATAGTTCTCACTGGATATATGCCATTATATTTTTCAGTTTTCACTCATTTATTCAACCAGTGTTTATTGAATATGCCAGCTACTGTAAAGTCGCTTGTCCTGCCATTCCATCCTATAATGGAAGACTTTCTGGGTGGTCATCTCATCCCTCCTCCCCTTCTTCTTCCTCCTCTTCATTCCTTCTTTTTTCTTTCCTGTTTTCTTATTTTGCTTTTCCTCTTCCTAATATGGTACAGCTAGTTCATGCTTTTTGTATTACCACAAATTATGCTCCAATCTTTACCATGTGCCTCATAGAGTAGAAGGAAAAAACTGAGTAAAAATATTCGTTCAAGTCTTATTTATGTAGGAAAATCAAAATAATAAATAATAAGAGAAGGTGTAGTTACATTATGATATAGCTGCTCTATAAAATATTTTATAGCCATTTTGAAATAAATTTTACAGACAATCTAGCAGTATAGTATGATATGTCAACTTTTCAATATCGTTTGAAAGATGCCGTCCTACTGTACTCTTTCCGGGCCCCTGGTAAGGACTGAACTACACTAGTTCAGTCACATAGGATGGCCTTTGGAGCAGCTGTGACAAGAGTTTAAACCAGAGGAAACATCATTTTCTGCTAGACCTCACATAGCCATTTTAAAGATGGTGGGGGTGAGGAGTGGCATGGTGTAGCTGTGATTAAGGGAGGAGTGAACTAACTCTGATGTAGCCTATGATGCTGGTGCCCATAGTGGAGATGTGGGTAAAATTTACCACAGATTTTCCACACAGTAATATGCAATACCACAAGCCTTTATTCATAAGTTGGTTCTTTGATAAATCTTCCACTTCATATAGAGATATCACATTTAATAGTCAAGTAGTCATCCTATTCCCCCTCTGGGAATCTCTGAAAAGGACTGCACTAGACCTGCACCATTCCTGTCAGATGATTACATCTGCCTTGAGATATGTACGGTGTTGTTTAAAGATCTTTAAAATGTCACCATGTATCTACAGTTATATGCATTTCAGCAGAGAAAATGAATGTGTGAGATAAATCATATCTAGGTTGTGGTCAGAAGGATTTTCTTTTCATATGAACAAGGTATCTGAACAACCCTAAAAACATAAAGCCAAGTATTTTTTAAACTGTTTTTATCTTAACAAATCTTCTCAAACGCTCAGAAAATGGAAAAATAAAGATTTTAATATCCAGCTTTCTTACCAGCATGCATTATTAATATTCCTCAGTGAAGTTGATACTTCAGGTCCAAAATTTATAGCTCTAGCCACATTTCTGGAGAAGACTCAAGACTGGCCACAGCAACCTCTATGAACCTGAGTATGTTATTCAACTTATGTTTTAGTCCTCTTAGGATAACATCCTATTCTCCACAAGAGACAAAAATACAAGACTGTAACATCTCTGTCCAGCCACATTCTCAGAAGACTTCCTCAAAGGGAACCATGTTCATAATCAGAAAGTGAGGATTTTTGCTTCTCAACCTAAACTCTGGCCTTCCAAGGAAGCATCAACTGTCAGATATAAAACCTGGAGTTTTAAGATTTCATGTAGGAAATATTAAAACCATTTAAAACTGTATCTTAAAGAAAAACAATATTCAGAAAGGTTTTCTAAAGGATAACAATTCAGCTACTACTGTAACTTTAAGAGATGAGTGCCTTAATAATACCAAATGTTTTTCCAAATACCAAATGTTTTTCCAAAAGATGGTTTTTACAAAAATCATTCTGTGATTTGTGCAATGGCACTTGCCTGTTCTAATTATCAACATGATCAAAGACATGAAATAAGAACATACTATCTCTAAGAAGGAATCTATCTACTTGAATGTTGATAATACGTCTCCCTGTATTCTCTTTAGAAGGATCTCAAGAGAAATTTCTTTTGAAAATATTTGTTCCAAGAATGATCAAAATTACCAGGACATTTTTTTACATCACATGGATACTGGGAATTGGATAACAGACAAATTTCTGTTTTCACATTGACTGCTGGAGAAATTGAGAACCAAATGTGGAGCTCACCTGTGAGCTCATCATGGTATACAACTTAAACCTTATTCATAGATCTTTTTTGTCCCCATCCTTGTTTTATTCTTTCTTCTTCCATTTTCTCCTTTTCTCAAAATCATATTTTGTTACTTTTGATGTTCTTTTTTGCAACATGACCAGGAATAGCCAAATAAAATATATGAGAAAATTATGCAAAAATTTATATTTACTATACAGATGTATACATCCATAGAGGAATATTAAGAGAGAAATGAACAAATATGTTCTGTTAAAGTGGCAGCATTATGGCTGGCTTTTTTTCTTTTCCAAACTCTTTGAAATTGTATTTGCAATTTAGGGACAAAAAAAGTTATTTGAATTTTGAAAGCTCTAGTTACTTATTCCAAAAGCAGGAAGAATGTGCAGAAGTATGTGCATAACCCCATGCAATGTTTGATTATACCAAGACAAAAGGGGAACTGTCATAAATTGTGTGAAAAATCTGTAGTAAATTTTACCCATATCTGCACTGCGGGCACCAGCATAATATGCTACATCAGAGTTAGTGTACTCTTCCCTTTACCACACCTTGCCATACCTTTCTGCTACCATCTTTAAAATAGCTACGTGAGGTCTAGCAGAAAGTGATGTTTCCTCTGGTCATAGCTGCTCCAAAGGCTGTCATCACATGTGATTGAACTAGTGTAGTCAGGGGCCTGGAAAGAATACAGTAGAAATGAAGTGAATCAAATAATATTGAAAACATGACATATCATACTATATTGTTAGAATGTACAGAAGTGTGAGCATAACTCCATGCAATGTTTGATCATACTAAGACAAGAGGGGAACTGTCAAAAATTGAAGTTGGAATGGTAGGTGAGAACCAGTTTCTAAGGTCTTAGTGCACTACTCTAAGGGATTGTCTTATTGCCGGTAGGAAGTAGAAAGCAGCCTTCAGTTTGTAACTAAAGTGTTTATAGACAGATAACTAGCAACTGAATAACTGAAGGAGTAGGACATAGGAAGTCCTCAATCAAGAGAACTAGTTAGGAAGCTTATTAGTAGGGGAAGGAGGTAGGTTGATAAAGACTCAGTGGAGACAGAAGCTACGGTCAGATTTGACAGATTAGAAATGGGTGAGGAGGAAGAACTAGAATGACTCCTAAGATTTGTTTTCTACTTTAGATCAATGGGTAGGTATTCTTGGTCAGCCCTATTCCTATTTTCCAAGTAAGCTATTACAAACCTACTGAGGCAATAATCATCAATGACCTCTAAAACACCAAATCCAGTGGATACTTTTCAGCTCTCATTTTATAGTATTCTCATAGCTTTTGGTAGGATTGACTCCTCATCTAATCCCTTTCTTGACCTTACATTTTCTGGTTCTCCTACTTCTCAGTCTCCTTCATTGGCTTTTATTCTTCTACCAGCTTTACTGTTCTGAGAAGAGCTCTCTCTTAAGTTCATACACTCTTCTAGGTGAGGAGAGTGGTAGGAAGTAAGCAAGGCAGAGGAGAACCACTTGAAAGAAGAGAGATTATTTGGCATGTTTAGCAGAGGGATGACATGGGCTGACTTACATTTTAAAAGATTAAATACTATGTGTAAAATTGACTGATGAGGTTGAGATAGAGGTAGAGAAAAAAGCAAGAGGATTATGAAATAATCTAGGATTGTACCAGAGTGGGAGCTATGGAAATGATGATAACTGGTGAGGATTATGAATATGAGGTCAATAGGATTTGTTTCTCCATGTGAGGTGGTATGTCAAATAAAGAAAGGAATATAGAAAGAATTTTTTTTTTTTTTTGAGATGAGTGATCAGAAGATGAGTAAGAAGACTGAGATGGTTAAGACTTCCAGTGGAGCAGTTCTCAGGGAAACAAAAGTTTGTTGACTATGTTAAGTTTGAAAAGCCTGTTAGGCATTCAAGTAGTGATACTGAATAAGCACTTGGATACAGATACAGAGTTATGAGAACAATTTTGGACTGGAATATAAATTAAGGAGTCATAAGCATATAGATGGTATCTAAAGCTGAAAACTAGTTGGGGCTACCAGGGAGGGGTTGGTGAAGAATGAAAAGAGGAGATGTCCAAGGATAGTGTCTTGGGTATTCCACAATTTAGAGGCAGATAAATGAGAAGATCCTAGCAAAGGAGGCTGAGAAAAATCAACTAGTAATGAAGAGAAAGTGGTGTCCAGAAGGTGACTGTAAGAAAAGATTTTAAAGAGAAGGAAATAACCAACTCCACCATCTTCCTGAGAAGTTAAAATGAACACTGAGAATTAACCTCTGGATTTGGCAATATAGATGTTTATTGCTGATTTTGACAATTGTGGTGAAATCATGAAGAAGGATACCTTGATTAGAGTGGGAATCTGTGGGCTGGTTCCTTTTAAGAGATAGAAATAGGAAATATCAGGGGTATTCAAAATAAAACAATTAATTGACTAACATAGAACAAAAGAGCAGGAAAGCCATTATACAAATATATGGCTATTCAAAATCACAGATGTCTATACTTGGCTAAGCCTGAGAAAAAGCAAAATTCTAAGTGTTGACCCTTCTGAGTTAACTACCAGTTAATTGTAGTGTTAGACCTTCTTATAATTTCTCATTAATGCAGTAATGAGGGAGGTAAGGTAGAAACAGTAAATGTAGACATGCATATGTATAATATATGTGTGTGTATGTGTATACACACACACATACATACACAAACATATATACACATACATGCATGATAAAAGGAAGGATGGAAATAGGAAAACAGCTAAAAGAAATGTATGATTGAAAAAGGATTTATTATTTTTTATCAGGGATACATGGGAATAACATGTTTATTAGCTAAAGACAGGAACAAATAAAGAAGAAAGGTTAGATATTTGAAAAGATCTTGAGAAGAAGAGAAAAATTAATTTTAGAAGGTCATTTTTTAGATGGAAAGGAGATATAAATGCACCAATGTACTTAAATTTTCAGGGGGAGATAATTTAAAAGCATTCACACCTAATGTCCCATATGTATTCTGAGAACTAGGCCAGATAATCTGCTGAAGTGATGGAGCCTGAGCTGTTTGGATAATTTAAAAGGGTAAAGATTTTGAATAGCTATTATTCAAAATGGAAATAAAACTACAAGGGAGCAGTAAAATATTCATTTATTCAACAGTTAAGCACCTTGTAAAGATTAACTTGTTTGCTCATAGTAACATACCTGTGAGATATGTTCAATTATTATTCTCTTTTTGCAGAAGAAGAAAGTCAGGCACAAAGTGGTCATGCTATTTTCCCAAAGGCACCCAGCTAGTAAATGGAGGAGCCAGGAACTGAGCTTCATGCTCTGAATCACTTTGCAGCACTGCCTCCTAATTGTTCATAATTCTAAAAGGACCACATGGCAAAGATATGACTTTATTTAGCAGGTTTAGGTATATAGGTGTTGAATTTCAAAGGACCAGTGTTTTAAGATTCATCCAGGATAGAAGTTCAGAGGTTGAATGTGATAGAAGTTTGAGATATGGAGGAAAATGAGGGCTTAGTTGTTGAGATAATACACAGAGTGCAGACTAGTTGGAAGAGAAAAGGCAGGAGTGAAGCAAGTGGGCTTCTAGAGGGGCTCAAATATTTGGTTCTTTGCTGTTTTCCTAAAGTTTTAAATTCCTTATGATGTCAGTGGGCTAGCCTGATAGAAGTAAGGGGCAGTAAGATAGTTGAAAGGGGCAGGAGCTTAGATTGCAACACATGAT
Organism: Colobus angolensis palliatus; assembly: GCF_000951035.1. Classification (NCBI taxonomy): domain Eukaryota; kingdom Metazoa; phylum Chordata; class Mammalia; order Primates; family Cercopithecidae; genus Colobus; species Colobus angolensis. Next base: position 1,015,798 of record NW_012118399.1, read on the forward strand.
TTTGAAGTGTCATTGTGGGAGGTGAAGAATTACTGGGTGACTAGGTAGCACTGGGGTGTGTCACTGGGAGAACACTGAAGTCCAAAGGCATTAAAAGCCTCTGTAGAAGGGGAGGTCAAGAAATTATGAGTCTAGGGTGCTGGGTGGGGCATCCCTATAAATACTGAAGTCACATATGAATCACTCGGGATGAGACAGGAAGGGGTGGAGAAAAGGACTTCAGAGACCAGTGGATTGCAATGTGAGTCTGATGAGAGAATACTCTAAGTAAGTTAAGAGACCAGACAGCCATGATGAACAGACTGCAGACAGCAGTCATACAGGCCACTCTTTCTTTTAGCCACCTACCTGTCTGAGCATGATGGGGAAGCCAAAAGTGCTGTGCCACTAAAGTGCCTAAACTGGCAGCATTCCTGAAGAGCTTTTTAACAGGGTTGAACTTTCGAAATGATAAAAGGCTTAAATTACCCCAGAGGTCCAACACATTAGCAAAGTAAATATTAACACCGTAATATTAATATAGTAATATAAACACAGATTAGTTTATCTAGCCCATTTAAAATCATTATCACTTAAGTATAAATAGGGGTTTGAAGATAAAGACACATTTTAAAAGAAGGATTAGCAGAAGGAGGAAGGGAACATGGAAAATTAAGATGGAATTTGGCTAAGGATAATGTGAACAACGAACATATAAGGGAGGAGAAAAGAATGGTGAACATGGAGAACTACTTACTAGGTGCCCCGGGAATATTGTGGAAAAGGGGAAACTGCAAATGAGCCGTCTCCTTCCCTCATTTCAGTCTCAATAAAAATCATTTCAGATTCAGTGATAGGGGATTTCCTAGCTCTAACAAGAGTCTCAAAACAAAATACACATTTTTCACAGAAGAAAAATAAGAGCCAGGACCGGGCGCGGTGGCTCACGCCTATAATCCCAGAACTTTGGGAGGCCTAGGCGGGCGGATCACGAGGTCAGGAGATTGAGACCATCCTGGCTGACACGGTGAAACCCCGTCTCTACTAAAAATAAATAAAAAAAAAATTAGCCGGGCTTGGTGGAGGGCGCCTGCTCAGTAGGCTAAGGCAGGAGAATGGCGTGAACCCGGGAGGCGGAGCTTGCAGTGAACCAAGATCACGCCACTGCACTCCAGCCTGGGCGACACAGCGAGACTCCATCTTAACAACAACAACAACAAAAATAAGGGCCAGAAAATTCTACATAAATATGACAGTCGATAACTTTCTGTCCTTAAATCAGAAGGCAAGGTAAATTACATCCTGTTATAGAACTAAGTATTTAATATTGGCAGAAACTATGTTTTAATCAACAAAAAATCAGATTTGCCTTGGTGATTTATATTGTTGGTTAGCTATCAAACCACCATTCTTCCACCTTCTTCTTTACCAAAAGAATCACTTTTATGCCAGTGGATATTGGCATCTTCACATAACACTAAGAGCTATGGCAGCCATCTCGTGGCCATGAGAGAGGTTAGCCTAAGAAGGTGAACCGATATGCTGACATGGTTCCCACATTTGGAAAACCAAAATGCAGGGCATCCAATTAAATACCAGTTTTAGATAGCAAATAGTATTGCATGGGATGTACGTTAAAAATTATGCATTGTTTTTCCAAAATTCAGATTTCAGTGATGTATGTATTTAATCTGGCAATTCTAGTTGGTGTGGATGAAAAAAGAGAAAGAAAGATTCTGGCTCAATGAAGAAGTAATTGAGCTGCTGTATGAGCCAAATCTGGAACTGTCCTAATTCAAAACATTTTAATTAATATTGGGCAAATTTTCCTTGCTGTTAAGCCAGTTCTGTCTGTATTTTCTGTTACTTACAGTCAAAAGTGTACTAACTGATAGAGTTTTATCATTTCTCTCATTGAGCAGGATGATAACATATTGTCCGTCCCTAAGTGTCAACTTAGAAATTCTAATTTGTATTTTCAAAAAATCTCTGTGAAGACTCTTCAATATAAAATGCCTCTGTGTTTTAAGAATTCATAATTTATGTCTTTGTGTAGCACTTCATAAAGATTATTTTTGCAAAATTCATAACATGTTAATGTATTCATCTGTATGGTTTGGCTGGATTGGATGATTTCTAAGATCTATTGTAGTTCAGAAAATATTATTGTTACTATAGGACAAATGAGGATATGATTTAAAAGATGTAAAGGTGGGGCAGATATTTTCTTAATTGTCAAAGCACTTAATAATTTTAGCCATACCACAGAGATTATCCAATATTAAAATTAATGATATGATAAAAGGCTTTTTTGACAGTAGTCACTTGTTTTAAGAATTAAAAGGGCTATATTTATAACACCACCATCATGAAAAGCAGTAATTCAGTAACTTCTACCTGGTGTTTCTTGAGTTATGAGTAAAAGTTAGAATGTAATCTTTTATCCATATAAGTTTATAGTTTTGCCTCTTAGTATCCCAAAAAGAACAAAGTAATCTCAGGCAAAAGAAAATAAGATAAACAATGGAAAATTTTTAGATGATTTTACAGGCTATGTGGCCCTGGAAGCAATAGAAGTTGACATTTTCTATTCACTTCCGAAGATTTACCAGAAGCCCAAACCAGATTTGTGAATACTCTTAAAATTCTACAATCGGTATAACCACAGTGATTTTAGAAAAGAGGAAGTTTTCCATGAAGTGACTTCTCATGATCAGTGGGGAAAATGGCTTAAGCTTACAGGCTTATACAAGTGTCTGTCACAAATGGTGATATACATTTGTGTGCATGTGTGCATCTGTGAGTATGTGTGCACATTTATGCTTGTGAGTGGCCCAGAGGTGGATGTTCCCCCAACACAAGAAGCCTCTCTCTGCTTTTTCCTCCATGCCCATCATTAAGGCAGATCCAGACTCAAAAAACCAGAGCAAGTAAAATCAGTTTTACTAAACATTTCCAGGGGTGGGAAATGGAAGGAGGGAATACCAAGAAGTTTACAGTACATATTGTCACCTGACATAGGAGTACCCGTCAAATTCTGCTCTGATCTCTAGCCACCTCATCACTCTTCTCCTCTCTCTTTCCTAACACAATCTTACTTAAATACAATTCAGCTTTTCTTCCAAGTTTTCTTATCTAAGAAAAACAGAAACACTGCAGTTATATTATAAAAAGCATTCATGTTAAAATATGTCCAATTACCACTATTCTCACTTAAACATACTTCTTGACAGACATCTCTTATATATCCCCCAACAAGCATATTTTAGTGTTCATTCAGCAAAACCAGGTGAGTCCCAAAAAAGAAAAAAATTTGCTCCTTAGAAAACATTAATATTCTCTGTATCAGAATGTAGAAACAAAAAAATGGCACATACATGCATGCAGACACACATACCCCAAAATAAGAACAGTGAACTTGAGAAAAGAAAAAGGAAGGAGGAACAGAAACATTTAACATTTTAATTAGGTGGTCTAAAAACATTGACAACTGAAGAAATATATTTAGAAGATAAATCTTTTTGTAGGATGCTTTTTGTTTGAAATTCATTTTAACCTATGTATCAAGATGTTACTTTTTAAAAAATATTGATTTACTTTCCCTTAAAAATTAATAATCACACAATAAACTCTAAGAGTCATTCATTGAATTTACCTTGGAAAGATATTTCCAGTCCAAGGATTCCCTCTTTTTATTATTTATTCATACAAGGTAAAATTTTGTCTCTACATCTTTCATAACAATAACAACAAAAAACAGAAATAAAACCGATAAATGGAAAAGAACATTTCTCTAGCATCTTTTAACTCAAATCTTTGGTAATATCCAGTGTTTTTCTAATACAGTCAAATAGTATTTCTATACTACCCTAAGAAAGACTATTTTACTTCAAATATTTCTCAAACTATAAGCTTACTATAAGCAAAATACCTTAATGTATATGCACTGCTGCATTTCAGCCTGGAGACACAGTGATACTCTATCTCAGACCAAAAAAAAAAAAAATAGAATGATAAAAAAAAAATCCTTCTTCAATATGACCTCATTTACCAATTGAAGCCTATCCACTTACAGATACACTTTTCTTCATTTGAATCTATCATTTTTCTCTTTAGTGAACATGACCCCTGCCCCTCCCCCACTTCATCCTTGTTGTTTCTGTCCACCAAGAATGTCATCTCCTTTATCTTCCTCTCTTGCTTGAGCCTCTCAACATTTACCTTTTCCAGAAAGCTCTTTATGAGTTTAACAGTCCATGTGGTGTTCTACTCTCAGTATGAGTTTAGCATTCCGTTGTTGTGACTACTAACTAACTAGTTTATTCCTAATGCTCTCCTATAACCTCCATCTGCACTTGCATTCTGAAACTTACTAGAAATTTCTCTACCAAAGTTTGTTTATTCATTGTTCAAATCTGTGAATTCAAATTTCCAGAAACCCTAAAGTCAACAACCAGAGAAAAAGAAATAAAACAAACAAACTTTTACTTGTTTTAAAAAAGTACATGCAGGACTCCTTTCCTCTTATTCTGGAGTGCAATTTCTAAGCATTTCTCATGCAAGTTACCAATAGTGACATCATTTCAGATTTAATTCTCCATGATAGTCTCTCTTTTTTTTTTTTCCCATGGTGCATGTGGTAATACTATGGTTTTAAAAATTGCTTTTTACAAGGATTTGTTTTTCTCAAACTCATTCTTACCCAAAATCTCAAACATGTGGAAGAGATGCCAATGCAAAGACTCTTGTTAAAGAGAGTGCAGTGTGAGGCGAGAGGTGAGGAACTGCCTGCTTGACCCTTCCACAGGTAGCTCCTGTGGCTCCTCCAGGAATTCAAGAGACACTTTGTAGAAACAGCAGAAAGCTTGGTCTTGGCTCTGCCACTCTCTTTCTATACGGACTTGAGCAAATCTCTTTCCTTTACCTTAAAAACAATGAACTTGGCTGTCAGAGGTCATACACAGAGGCTAAAAGCTTCATAATGCAACCATCAGTCAAGACAAAAAAAAGATTCATGCCTGTACTATTTCAATGTCCTGTAGTTGTATTAGGTCAATATTTTTCTTAGGTTTCCTTAAAAAATGTTTTATAGGGTTCCAAGATGGTCAAATAGGAACAGCTCCAGCCTCCAGCACACAGAAGACGGGTGATTTCTGCATTTCCAACTGAAGTACCGGATTCATCTCACTGGAGCGTGTCAGACAGTGGGTGCAGGACAGTGGGTGCAGCCCAATGAGGGACAGCCAAAGCAAGGCAAGGCATCGCCTCACGTGGGAAGTGCAAGGGAAAGGGAATTCCCTTTCCTAGCCAAGGGAAACCGTGACACACAACACATGGAAAATTGGGTCACTCCCACCCTAATACTATGCTTTACCAAGGGTCTTATAAAACGGCACAGCAAGAGATTATATCCCGCACCTGGCCCACGGAGCCTCCCTCATTGCTAACACAGCAGTCACATCTAACTGCAAGGCTGCAGCGAGGCTGGGGGAGGGGCGCCTGCCATTGCTGAGGCTTGAGTAGGTAAACAAAGCAGCCTGAAAGCTTGAACTGGGTGGAGCCCACCACAGCTCAAGGAGGCCTGCCTCTGGGGACAAGGCATAGCCAAACAAAAGGCAGCAGAAACCTCTGCAGATTTAAATGTCCCTGTCTGACAGCTTTGAAGAGATTTAGTGGTTCTCCCAGCATGGAGTTTGAGATCTGAGAACCGACAGACTGCCTGCTCAAGTGGGTCCCTGACCCCCGACTAGCCTAACTGGGAGACACTCCCCACTAGGGGCAGACTGACACCTCACACAGCCAAGTACCCCTCTGAGACGAAGCTTCCAGAGGAACGATCAGGCAGCAACATTTGCTATTCAGCAATATTCACTCTTCTGCAGCCTCCTCTGCTGATACCCAGGCAAACAGGGTCTGGAGTGGACCTCCAGCAAACTCTAAAGACCTGCAGCTGAGGGTCCTGATTGTTAGAAGGAAAACTAAGAAACAGAAAGGACATCCATACCAAAACCCCATCTGTACATCACCATCATCAAAGACCAAAGGTAGATAAAACCACGAAGATGGGGAAAAAAAAACAGAGCAGAAAAGCTGAAAACTCTAAAAATCAGAGCATCTTCCCCCTCCAAAGGAACTCAGCTCCTCGCCAGCAATGGAACAAAGCTGGATGGAGAATGACTTTGAAGAGTTGAGAGAAGAAGGCTTCAGACAATCAAACTTCTCCAACATAAAGGAGGAAGTTCAAACCCATTGCAAAGAAGCTAAAAACCTTGAAAAAAGATTTGATGAATGGCTAACTAGAATAACCAATGTAGAGAAGTCCTTAAATGACCTGACAGAGCTGAAAACCATGGCACAAGAACTACGTGACAAATGCACCAGCTTTAGTAACCAACTCGATCAACTGGAAGAAAGGGTATCAGTGATTGAAGATCAAATGAATGAAATGAAGCGAGAAGAGTTGAGAGAAAAAAGAGTAAAAAGAAACAAACAAAGCCTTCAAGAAATATGCGACTATGTGAAAAGACCAAATCTACGTCTGATTGGTATACCTGAAAGTGACAAGGAGAATGGACCCAAGTTGGAAAACACTCTGCAGGATATTATCTGGAGAACTTCCAGATAATTCTGGGAGAACTTCCCCAACCTAGCAAGGCAGGCCAACATTCAAATTCAGGAAATACAGAGAATGCCACAAAGATACTCCATGAGAAGAGCAACTCCAAGACACATAATTGTCAGATTCACAAAGTCGAAATGAAGGAAAAAATGTTAAGAGCAGCCAGAGGGAAAGGTCGGGTTACCCACAAAGGGAAGCCCATCAGAATAACAGTGGAACTCTTGGCAGAAACTCTACAGGCCAGAAGGAGGGGGTGGGGGGGGGCAGTGTTCAACATTCTTAAAGAAAAGCATTTTCAACCCAGAATTTCATATCTAGCCAAACTAAGTTTCATAAGTAAAGGAGAAATAAAATCCTTTACAGAAAAGCAAATGCTGAGAGATGTTTCACCACCAGGCCTGCCCTACAAGAGCTTCTGAAGGAAGCAATAAACATGAAAAGGAACAACTGGTACCAGCCACTGCAAAAAAATGCCAAAATGTAAAGACCACCAATGCTAGGAAGAAACTGCATCAACTAACGAGCAAAATAACCAGCTAACATCATAATGACAGGATCAATTTCACACATGACAATATTAACCTTAAATATAAATGGGCTAAATGCTCCAATTAAAAGATACAGACTGGCAAATTGGATAAAGAGTCAAGACCCATCAGTGTGCTGTATTCAGGAGACCCATCTCACGTGCAGAGACACGCATAGGCTCAAAATAAAGGGATGGAAGAAGATCTACTAAGCAAATAGAAAACAAAAAAAGGCAGGGGTTGCAATCCTAGTCTCTGATAAAACAGACTTTAAACCAACAAAGATCAAAAGAGACAAAGAAGGTCATTACATAATAGTAAAGGGATCAATTCAACAAGAAGAGCTAACTATGCTAAATATATATGCAGCCAATACAGGAGCACCCAGATTCATAAAGCAAGTCCTTAGAGACTTACAAAGACACTTAGACTCCCACACAATAATAATGGGAGACTTTAACACCCCACTGTCAACATTAGACAGATCAACGAGATGGAAAGTTAACAAGGATATCCAGGAATTGAACTCAGCTCTGTACCAAGCAGACCTAATAGACATCCACAGAACTCTCCACACCAAATCAACAGAATATACATTCTCCTCAGCACCATATCGCATTTATTCCAAAATTGACCACAGAGTTGGAAGTAAAGCACTCCTCAGCACATGTAAAAGAACAAAAATTATAACAAACTGTCTCTCAGACCACAGTGCAATCAAACTAGAACTCAGGATTAAGAAACTCACTCAAAATTGCTCAACTACATGGAAACTGAACAACCTGCTCCTGAATGACTACTGGGTACATAATGAAATGAAGGCAGAAATAAAGATGTTCTCTGAAACCAATG
>NW_012118399.1:1024330-1024804 GCF_000951035.1 Colobus angolensis palliatus
AGAGCAGAACTGAAGGAGATGGAGACACAAAAAAACCTTCAAAAAAATCAGTGAATACAGGAGCTGGTTTTTTGAAAAGATCAACAAAATTGATAGACTGCTAGCAAGACTAATAAAGAAGACAAGAGAGAAGAATCAAATAGATGCAATAAAAAAATGATAAAGGGGATATCACCATTGACCCCACAGAAATACAAACTACCATCAGAGAATGCTATAAACACTTCTATGCAAATAAACTAGAAAACCCAGAAGAAATGGATAAATTCCTGGACACATACACTCTCTCAAGACTAAACCAGGAAGAAGTTGAATCCCTGAGAAGACCAATAACAGACTCTGACATTGAGGCAATAATTAATAGCCTACCAACCAAAAAAAGTCCAGGACCAGACAGATTCACGGCCTAATTCTACCAGAGGTACAAGAAGGCGCTGGTACCATTCCTTTTTAAACTATTCCAATTAATAGAAA
>NW_012118399.1:1025223-1025728 GCF_000951035.1 Colobus angolensis palliatus
ACTCAACATAGTGTTGGAAGTTCTGGCCAGGGAAATCAGGAAGGAGAAAGAAAGAAAGGGTATTCAATCAGGAAAAGAGGAAGTTAAATTGTCCCTGTTTGCAGATGACATGATTGTATATTTAGAAAACCCCATCATGTCAGACCTAAATCTCCTTAAGCCGATAAGCAACTTCAGCAAAGTCTCAGGATACAAAATCGATGTGCAAAAATCACAAGCATTCTTACACACCAATAACAGACAAACAGAGAGCCAAATCATGAATGAACTCCCATTCACAATTGCTACAAATAGAATAAAATACCTAGGAATCCAACTTACAAGGGATGTGAAGGCTTCAAGGAGATCTACAAACCACTGCTCAATGAAATAAAAGAGGACACAAACAAATGGAGGAACATTTCATGCTCATGGATAGGAAGAATCAATATCGTGAAAATGGCCATACAGTCCAAGGTAATTTGTAGATTCAATGCCATCCCCATTAAGCTACAATGACTTTCTT
>NW_012118399.1:1026749-1063813 GCF_000951035.1 Colobus angolensis palliatus
TGTCCTTTGTAGGGACATGGAAACCATCATTCTCAGCAAACTATTGCAAGAACAGAAAACCAAACGCCACATGTTCTCACTCATAGGTGGTAACTGAGCAATGAGAACACTTGGACACAGGAAGGGGAACATCACACACCGGGGCCTGTTGGGTTGGGGGAGGGAGGAGGGATAGCTTTAGGAGATAAACCTAATGTAAATGACGAGTTAATGGGTGCAGCACACCAACATGGCACATGTATGCATATGTAACAAACCTGCACGTTGTGCACATGTACCCTAGAACATAAAGTATACTAAAAAAAAAATAAAATAAAGAAAGAAAAAAATGTTTTATAATGTTTTATAAAAATAAGAATCTAGGATTGATTAACAATATGAACAATTGTGTTTCATTTGCATTCTGGTTTGTGGATTTCCTTTTATCAGTAAATTTCAGTTTTGAAAATTCTACTTTGAGGTAGCATTTTTTAAGTAACCAAAGTTTGTATTCAATATTCACAACTTCTAAACTTCTGTATTACTTCAAGGATGCAAGCAGTGTAACATGGTGTTCCTACATAGAAACAATCTGGTATAAATATCATTCAGATATTTGCTTTGGCATGTGTTCACTTAACAGAATGTGTGAAGAAATACACAAACCCAGTGTCAGGCAAATACCACTAAAAAGTACTACCACTCCAGTTAATAAAATATATTGGTGAATTTGGGACATTTCAGTTTGGCTATATTTAAAAACTATTTCTATGGTGCACTGGTTCATTTGTAAATGGAAAAAAAAAAAGGCAGGCAAAAACAGTAAGTTCCACTTGATTCAGGCAACCTGTTAAACTGTTGCTGCTTTTAACTGCAGCATACTTTAGTGTGACTGCCAACATCTATAAATTTTTTTGAATGCCTGATTTTCTCATCAGATCAACTTGACTCAGGTATCAATAAAAAAAGTGCCACATTCGGCTTGATCACAACAACTGTTGATACTGCTGCTAGTTTTTTTACCAAAATATTCCAGTTTACAAAATAGATTTATAACGTGAAAATCTCAGTGGAAAAGCCAATTCATCTATGTGTGTGTATTTGTATATATGTGTGTATGCATATATATAATTTAATAAATATTTATTGTTAAAGTCATTTCTAGTGAATTAAACTTTAGAAATAAATTGTACATATAACTTATAAAATTTAGTGAAATTTAACACAGTGCCCTTATTATTGAAAAGTTATATAAATAACTTAAATATGCTTAAATTGAGAATATTCAGAATTTCATCCTTTTTTTAATGTTCTTAAATAAATGATTCATGTTTGAAATAACAAATATGCTAATTACTGTGATTTGATCATTACACATTGTACACATGTATTGAAATATCACACTTAGCCCATAAATATGTACAATTTTGTGTCAATTATAAACAATAATTAAAAATATTCAGTCCATGTACATTTTTCTCATTCATTAAAGTGTTGTGTTACCTTTCATACAAGATGATTTACCTAACTTAATAGGAATTGAGTACTAAGATTTGATACCAGAAATTTGCACACTAATAAGGACCATAATAAGGAACTGCAGTATAAGCCAATTACCATCTTAGTGATATAGGCATTGCTTTAAAATCACGTTCTTGAATGTGAAAAAGCATTTGAGATCTGAGGTGAATCAAGGGAAAACTTTTTTGCCTGGAAATGCAATGAGGAATTCTTGATCACATTTACTGTCCCTCCTCCCATACACACATCAACCAGCTTTAAAAGCACTGTAATAAAAAATTAAAAAAAACAAAAAAACAAAAAAGAAAACAGGTTTGACAGGAAGGATGATTTTGATTAGGGAAAGTCTGAAGGTGAGGAGAAGGGTAAAGAAGTTAATAAGAAAGAAAGGGAGCTATTGGGCTTTTCTGTCTATTATGAAAGTTTGCTTATTCTTAGAGGAAACTAGCTATAAAACCACTGAATCCATTGACGCATAAGCAGGAGTGCAGCTAGGACAAACAGGATGTAATGCTTTTATTTTGGCTCCATTCAACTCTGTCTCAATTGACCATTCCTTGAGAGAAGAGTACCTAGCATTAAATAATGAAGAATGTCAAGTAAGATTTTCTCTCAAACTCTATCAGTGCCTTGGATTTAGTAGCTCATCAATGTTTTGTTTGGCTTAATTAATCTGAAAGTTGTAAGAAAAAAATGAATAAATGAAAGGTGATGCTCAGAAGATACTACAGGTACAAGTTTCTGGAATAGATGCCACCCATAAACACTTGACTATAATAGATATTGATAAGGCCCACAAGAATAGAAAGGCCATAAAAAGAAAGTGGAGAATTGGTTGTGTATTCCTTTTTAGAAAGATGTTGACTTTGTGCCTTTAAAGAAAAGAACTCAGTATTTTTAAATAATTCAAATACATCAAAATAAAATCCAAAAGAAAAGCATCCTGGTGGTTAAAATGTTTCAGTTTCGTTTTTTGAAAATATAACTTTACATTTGTGTATCATTTATCTATCTCAGTTCTTTCTTTTATGCTCCAAATCAAATTTTCTGCAAATTTCTAGTAATAATAAAGAAAAATCTGTTTTTTTCCAATTTTTTCCAAAGTTAAGTATTTTAAAGGGGAGAAAGGCAAGAGGCAAACCTTGCCATTTGAAATTATTATGTGTCCCTACTAGAAAATATAAATTTAGTTTATTTTGTGTTCAACTGGTGAGAATTTATTATCCATGGTACAATTTTATATATCATAGAATTGTAGCACATCTAGTCTGAACATGATGCTTCTAAAGAAAGAGCCAGACATTTGCGTTCAAGTTTAAAACCTCCTGAAATGAAAAAGATGCCCAAAAGTAAGATTAAATTAGTCTTACTGCATATTCTAAGGTTACAGGAACTGTTTGGTAATTGTTTCTATGAAGAACAAGCATAGCGCAAGCTAATCTAAAGTATCAATATGAATGGAATTGCAAGCCATACTAAATTAGAACAGTATTAGTTTCACTATAAAATGAGACTTTTTTGGAGTACTTCATGCTAGTCATATCATTATCAACGAACCAAAATTCTTCTAATTATTCTGTTAACATGTATTTTTTGATATGCCTTTATTGTAAAATATCAACATTAAATGCTATGAAATTCTATTTCATCTCTTGCAGTATGCAGATTCCTCATAGAAAATATACATATACCATGGTACATTATAAATTTTGACATCATAAAGTGAGAAAAATAATTTTAAATTGGTTTCTTAAAATACAATTCTTAAGCACAAATTTCTGTATAATAAGGTCAGAAATTTTTTTTCATAAGAGGTCAGGTAGCAACTTTTGTTTTGTTTTGTTTTGTTTTGAGACGGAGTCTCGCTCTGTCACCCAGGCTGGAGTGCAGTGGTGGGATCTCGATTCACTGCAAGCTCCGCCTCCCGGGTTCACGCCATTCTCCTGCCTCATCCTACTGAGTAGCTGGGACTTACAGGCGCCCTCCACCAAGCCCGGCTAATTTTTTTTTTTTATTTTTAGTAGAGACGGGGTTTCACCGTGTCAGCTAGGATGGTGTCGATCTCCTGACCTCGTGATCCGCCCTCCTCAGCCTCCCAAAATGCTGGGATTACAGGTGTGTGCCACCGCGCCCGGCTCAGGTAGCAATTTTGTAAGCATTATAGACTTTGTAGACTTCTTGGCCTTATAGTCGTAGTCTTGTAGTCTTAATAGATTTTGTGGCCTTAGTAGACTTTGTGTGCCTAGGAGTCTCAATTACAACTACTCAATTCTGCCATTATAGCACAAAAGCAGCCAAATGCAATATGTAAATGAATGAACATGCTGCTGTCTTTTAATAAAACTTTATTTTCAAAAACAGGTAGTAGATCAGATTTGGCCTTCAGGCTATAGTTTGCTGACTACTGTTGTAAACATACCACCTTTTTCTATTTTCTCTGATTAGCAAAGATGATTGAAAAACACTTCTCACTCTCCAGAGTTATTGTGAGGATTATGAGGCTCAAGCAAATACAAAGCACTTTAAAATCTGGAAGCATTTTCATCTATAAGTGAACTGTGGTATGATTACAAACATGAAATAGTCAAACATCTGTCAAATGGGTATTACTTACCTTCAAATATATTAGGATGCCTTTTTAAATATTACAATAGATGAAAATTATTTCATGTTTCTAACATTTGGGGAGGTCTGGAAATATTATGACTCTCTATTCTGGTTAGTTCTATCATAACTAGGAAATTTGTTTAAAATTAATTTGATACATGTCAACATGGTGTGTTTAAATACATGGAACTGGCACTATTTCTTTTCTACAACTTAAAAAATAGGCAGATACTCGTTTTTAAAATAAAACCCATATCTCATATTCAATAATCCTTCTGATTGACTTTAAAATCAGCATTCCTGCCATATAATTTTTGGGGATGAGAAACTTGGGAAAGAAGGAAACAAGTTGAAGAAGTAATGCTTGCTTTGTTTGGAACAGCCAGAAGAAATTAACAGCTTCATTGATAATGGAAACTGATGTCAACTTTACATGGAAAAGTCAAGGAGTTACTAAACATGAACTTCTCTGTGTACATGAGGAAATAAAAGATCTCATCCAAGCTAGCTATATACATTAAATAGTGTTCAGATTAAAAATTATGCTTTACCCATTATAAATTAAAGAATTCAGATTACAACAGCTCACAGATTTATTAAAACTTTCCTGCTTTAAAGGCAACAACAAAAAAATTTCTTCACATTTTTAGAGAAATGTGTTTTGTAACTGAAACTGCAGAAAGCAAAATAAAAATAAAAAAGAGAAAATATGTTTTGTAGCTTTTAGTCTCCGAGAAATCTTATTTTATATAAATTATGATATCCACATTCAGTGTTCTTAGGAACACTATCACATGTTAGCTAGTGAGATGACTTTAAAAAATATTTTATGATATGTTACATAATCTAAGGAAACACTTCTAATTAAGCAGGTGCACATTACAATATTTGCATTTTTAAAGCACTTATAAGGGAGACCAGAGTGTTTTAAAAGATAAGGGAACTAACAATTCCAGTAACACTATCACTTATTTGAATTACGATCAAAACCTAGACAAGTTAATGCTAATCAGATGTTTTTCTGACCTACATAAAATGATTCAACCCTCCCACATCTAGTCATTGGAGAAAAAAATACCAAACTGCCTAATTATCATCTTTTTTCTCAGGTTTGGGATGCCCTGTCTTGATTATCAAGTCTGATATGAGTTTGACGCATATTTCTATTTTTGTACTTACTATGTTACATCATGAATATTTCTGTTTTTATCCATATAAAATGAGTTCTTTGTAGGGACAACTATATATTACTCACAGTATCCCCAGTACCTGGCCTTTAGCACACACTTTATTGGTTAACAATATCACAAGAAGTTGCACTGAATCTAAGACTAGTATTGTTAATATATATGGTTTCTCAACATGCTGGCACCATACAAATAACTTTATCACAAACTATACAAGGAGGCATTAGATGGACTACTTTTTCTATGTACAAGGTTGTCTTTCATAGTTAAGAAAGTACTATGTTGAAATTTCCTGAGGTGCCTAACTCGTTTTATATTTTAATTACTTCTTGATAAATGTTTTCAATAGTAAACTCGCACTGACTAGTGAAATCCACATTTTTAAACTTTTATTTTAGGTTTGGGGGTACATATGAAGATTTGTTACATAGGTACAAACATGTCATGGGGGTTTGTCATACATATTATTTCATCACCGAGGTATTAAGCCCAGTTATCAAGTTATCTTTTCTGCTCCTCTCCCTGCTCTCACCCTCCCCCATCAAGGAGACCATAATGTCTGTTGTTTCCTTCTTTGTGTTCATAAGTTCTTATCATTTAGTTCCCACTTTTAAGTGAGAAGATGTGGTCTTTGGTTTTCTGTACCTGTGTTAGTTTGCTAAGGATAATAGCCTCCAGCTTCATAAATGTTCCTGCAAAAGACATGATCTTGCTCTTTTCTTTGGCTGCATAGTATTCTATCGTATATATATCACATTTTCTTTATCCAATCTGTCATTGATGGGCACTTAGGTTGATTCCGTGTCTTTGTTATTGTGAATAGAGGTGCAGTGAACATTCATGTGCATGTGTCTTTGTGGGAGAATAATTTATACTATTCTGGGTATACGCCCAGTAATGGGATTGCTGGGTCAAATGGTAGTTTTACTTTTAGCTCAGTCACCATACTGCTTTCCACAATTGTTGAAACCCCACTGTTAATATATCTTGAGATAATATATCTTTAGGAGTAGATTCTTAACTCAACACTTCTCCTCTGTAGCCCGTCTATGGGCACTGACTTGGTTACTAGGTGTAACTTGGTTGATCTATTGCCATGATAAAGGTTACAGTAAAACACTACCAGTAATATTTTTCACACAAGTCAGAAAGATGCTTTCCTATTAGAAACACACGAATTTGAACATATAATTCTAATGTAGATAAGTTTCTTTAGGAAAAGATACCTAGAAGCAGGAAGTAGGGAACAGTTCTCTCAGTTGCTAATGAAGTTATTTTTCCTGTGAAGTATATATTACCTATAGACACATTTGACATCCTCAAGCCTGTGGCATACATTATATTTAAAAGGATTTTAGCCTATGCCTCAATGTCTATGAGCACCTGCCTATACATCTAAGGATACTGATTATTTGGCTCCAGGGTATACATCATTGTGTACATGCATATTTCCATGGTTGGTGAAAGAGAACTTCTTTAACCTTATCCCTTTAAAATCAGTCCTCAACCCTATGCTAAATTCCATATTCCAGTCTCAGGAGCTATTGCAAATACTACTGTCCCATGTCTTCTCACAGCCTTTGCCCCTTTGCATGTACAGCATTCTCTCCACTCCTTTGCCTGACATTTCTTCTGCTTAGGATGCTTTCTATCCCACCCAAACCCATAACCTAATTCCTACCCACATTTCAAGACCTAGTTTACCTACAAACCTCCACACAAGCCATCCCCAGCCCTTCAACACTGGGTTAAATGCCCCATTACCAGTGCTCCCAGAACACCTACATCGAATTGTCCATTCACTTCTTGTTTTTTGTTTTTGTTTTTTTCTATTTAAAGTGTTATCCTTGAAGGCAGGGCCTGTGTCTTATCCATTATTATATCTCCAGCAATACAAAAACAATGAGGCTATGGGAAAAGAGCAAAGATTTTGGAGTTGTGGAGGCTGAGCACTTAGCAGTAGTATTATCTTGGGCAACTCTCAATCTCTTCATGGCTTGTTTCCTATCTGTAAAATAAGTAGAACACTGCTTACTTTGTAGGATTGTTAATACGTACTCAAATGTGTACTTGGTGCCTTTTCTAAGCACCTTGCATGCATGATCTCATTTATTGTTCAGCAAAACTTTATGAAGTATGTAGTGTTATTACCAATATTTTATAGTTCAGGAAACTAAAACACAGAAAGATTAAGTACCTTGTCCAAGGATACACAGCTAATAAGGACATAACTAGGATCTGAAACCTGACAGTCTAACTCCAGAGCACTCATAAGTTCTATACTGCATTTCACTTTGTTGCACAGCTTTAGAGTGTGGTTCAAATAATTGGATTGAGCTACCAGTTCTACTAGATAACATAAGGATGTTATATTTGAGGATCTTTATTTTCATGTATTTTCAGCTTTCAGAAAATCTTATGAAGCAGTACTTTTGCTCTTTCTATTGAGTAAGTTGTATAGATTCAAAAAGGATCTCATTAAGTACAATTCCTTCTTAAATGTGTTTTAAGGTATTTCATTCCAAATTAAGGAAAAATACCAAATATCTAGAATAATTATAATTTTCTTACTTAAGCGCATAAGTCTTTCTCATAGGCCTCAATATATAAACACATTAAATTCTTGCTTCACTTTTAGCCTAACCTTGATACTAAATGTTCTCATTCAATATATTACTTCTGTAAGATTCTAAAGCATCCTGGTGATATCTAGGAGGTCCCCAAGTTCACTTAGACAGGAATCCTAGATCCCTCTGCTTTCCGCATTCTTGTTCCCTTTGTCAATTTATTTACTTAAAAAATATATTTTCACAGTCATTTTTATTTCAGATAGGAGATAAGCAAACAAACAAACTACACTAAAAATCAAAACTCCCCTTACATTAAGTTCTCAGTTATGAACAATCTCTCTCCTTTTTCTAAATATACCAGTTAAACTTTTCTTGAAGAGATTAGATAATTTGTGGTAGGTTCTTGAAAGTGAGGGATTTAGACTTTATTCTGCAATCATTGGAGAGCTACTAATGGCAATGAGTTGGGTAAAATGCTTTACAAAGATTCAACTGGAGGGTTTCAGTAGGGATTTAGAAGGGAGTTACGGAATTTAGACTGCAGCTAAAAGACTGTTGCAATATTGCAGATACAGGGTGTGAGAACATTGACTTGGGCTGGGGCAGAAGGGAATACAAAGGGTGCTTTTGAAAGATAATATGAAGCAGGAATGTATAGAATTCAATGTCTGACAAGATACTGGAGCATGAGGAAGAGGGAAAGGGAAGAACCATGGGCTTGATTAATGTTTTAAGGTTGGGTGACCACAGTAATGACGATTATCATAAACAGAGATGAGGAATGCTGACTTGGGCCACAGGTGTGGAAAGAAGGCTGCTGGAGAATAAGAGGAGGAATAATTTGACTACATTCATGTTTCAAATAATGGCAGTATATCAGCATCTTATATTTTATAAACAAGAGCAAGATTTCTTTGAAATAGAAATTAATATATTCTAAAACCCCAAAAGTCTTATTCTTGAATTCTCTTTCCTCTTAATAACTTCTAAATCATAAAAGATCATGAGTTACTGACTTTCTAAAAATAGTGGGGCCAGGCACAGTGGCTCATACTTGTAATCTCAGCACTTTTGGAGGCTGAGATGGGAGGATTGCTTGAGCACAGGAGTTTGAGACTAGCCTGGACCACAAAGTGGTACCCTGTCTCTACAAAAAAAAAGAAAAAAAAATTATCCAGGTATGGTGGCATATACCTGTATTCCCAGGTACTTGGGAGGCTGAGGTGGGAGGATCACTTGCGCCTGGGAGGTTGAGGCTACATGGAGCCATGATCATGCCACCATACTCCAGCCTGGGTGGCAGAGTGAGACCCTGTTTCAAAAAAGTAAAAATAAAAATAGGATATCTAATTTAGTCCTATTCAAAATTGTGAATGCCTTCTAAGCATTCAGCAAGAATTGACACACATCATACACCACTTCTTTCTTGAAAGGACATATTAAGAAAACAATTCCTCAAATATCTCATTGTACCTAAAATAATCCTTTCATAATATATCTCCTGTCTAGTGAATAAATGAATTAATAAGAATTTAGCCAGTGAACAGTTAGTTTTAAACTATATAAAAGCGATCAAAGATAAAGATGTAAATTGTGGAGCTATCCACATATTAGTGACAATTGCAGTTGAGAAAATGCTAAGGGAGTGAGATCCAATGCAGAAGACCAAAAGATTTAGGAATATGTCTTGTAGTATGACTAAATCTAAGATATTGAAGGAGAGCAGAGGTAGAAGGTTGTGTAACGTCATAGAAACAAGGAAGTGCAAACAGTAAGTGTGGACTGTGGTGGCACATTCAATGGAAGATCTAGGAGAGAGAACCAGAAAATGTTGCTGCATCTGTGTGCATTCTAGTGGAAAAGCCAAATGAGTAGGAGAGTAGTGAAATTGTTGGGTTTTGGCATTCGTCTCATCCCCACAATTTACAGCATTTATTTGGTTCACAAATGCAAGTTAACTGCAAATCAGCCCTCACCTTCATTCTGCACCCTGACTATGTGTATAGTTTGCCTAAATTCTCAGTGCAGCTGACCATGTATCATTGTGCCAATCACAATTCAGAAACCTTTTTTTTGTTTGCCAGGTATTGTTTGAGTGTGAAAAAATAAAACGAAGTGACGCAAGTAGGCTTTCTGTGGCCGTATTGTTTGCTGAAGCTATGATTGGATAAAGTCCAGTAAAACCTTTAAGATAGGCTCAGATATAAATAAATAAGCAATGTGTATTTTGAAAGAAACTTCTGGAAGAGTCACATGATTCCATAGCTTTAATTGACTTTAGATATCAAAGCTTAGCCCCACATTTACAAAGAAAAATTGTAAGGCCAATAGGGATTAAATGACCTACTCAAGCTCACTAAACTAGTTATTGACAAAGCTAATAGAACCAGAAGCCAGTGGAATTCTTATTCCCACTCCATTGCTCATTTTATATGTCATTCCATCTTCAAATGAATTGACAAAACTCCCAGATGCCAACAGTTTTAGCTCACACATCAGGCATACCCAATATAGTGGGTACCCAATCTATAGATCAATCTAGTGACAACACAAAAGTACCTTTACTCTGAGACATTCTGAAATCAACATTCACTACAATTCCAAACTGAGTTTTGAGAAGTAACATTTTAATCAAATATTGAATATCAGCTGTTAAGCAAATTAGTTCAGTTGAAGAACTTCCCAGATTTTATCTAGCTGTTGTTTAGTTTCTAGGTTAGAAATGAGAAAACACTTTGATAACCTTTCCTATTAGGACTTTGAAAAGGTTTTTATGATAAAATTCACATTTAAGAACAGAAATTTTTTTTGAAGACACATCATTTTACAGTGAAACAGTCTAGATAACACTAGCTCAGTTATTGTTAGGTAAGGCCAGTTAACATTTTCTCTCTTTTTCTTTCCCTCTCCTCCTCTGTCTCTGCCCTTGGTGAGTAAAACAATCCCCTCAAGGCATTAAAATATGTAAGGATATTATTAACCGTTTTAAATCCTGGTGGTCACTCTGTCATCCCGTGTAAAGATACTTGTTGCTTATGGTAGGAATAGCATATGATGTGAGTTTATTTGGTTTGATCAGTATTTACGGTTAATACATCATTGTGTTTTTTGCAAGACAATTTCATTTCAGCCGTAACTAACATTAGCAACACCTTAGCAAAACAACCCAAAGTAACCCAAATCACACACCTACAAACACATTCCAGTCCTTTTGCAACTGCTGATAAACAAAAATGGTCACCAGATACTCACTACATCCTTAAAGATTCATCTTTCAGGCCTATATGAACAGAGAAAAGACCATATAAGTACTATAATATAGTAACAGATAATATAGTTTAGAATAAGATTTAATTAATTTTTTTTTTTTTTAAGAACTGCTAAGGTTTTCTGCAGTTCATTTCTTAGGTGGTTATGAGGTTACCCAGACTAAGAGAAAATGCACAGGAGTCTGACTAGCCAGGTAGAAGGTTCTGGCAGTCACTGACTTAGAGAGACTTAGGAAGGCTAAGGGAGGTAGAGACAAGGCTGGGAGGGGCACAAAGTTGTTATACTTCAGGCTGGAGTCCAGGGAAGTCAGGTAAGGCCAACCACGAACTTTCAAGGACCATTGTTCTGAGTAACCAAAGCCCAGAGTCCAGGAAGGCAGCGAGTTGGAAAGAAAGGTTCAGGAGAGCAAGTGACATCAAAGGGCAGAAGCCATTTAATTTCTGCCCTATTTTGTTCTTCCCACCAAGCAGGGACATCATAGGCCCTTGACCACTAATTACTATCAGAAAGAGGTCAAAAGTCTGCTTGGGAATTCTGCTCTCACTGAGACAGAGTAACTGGGACCACTTAGGGCACAGAGTTCTGTGATTTTACATCCCAGATTCCTGACTTCCCTATTTTAAACCAAGATTCCAACTTTGAAAGGAAGTGACTGGCTATATACACCCGTTATACTCTAGATGTGCCAATAACAAGAATTATTTTATTATTTTCATTCACATAATATTTGATTATTATATTAATAGATTATATATCAAGATTAATATTTGATCACTTATGATATTTATAGTTGTGTCCATTTCACAAGCTGTGTTATCTTGGGAAAGTTACATAACCTCATTGAACCTCATTTTCTTCATCTATACCAGAAGATTTAATGCCATACAGTATAGAAAATACTAATCAACCTAACACTATCCTACTAAAATACTATTCCTCAGGCCAGAGCTGGCACTTGATATAAATTATTTCCATTAGTTATATTATTCTCTTATTATTTCTATTATTCTTTTGTTAGCCAACAAATACTTACTGAGAACCCTACTATATATACACTGTTCTAGGTTTCTAGAAATACGGTGGTGAGCAAACAGGACATCCTTATCCTCAGGGAGCTTGCACTCTTGCTTACTTGCTGTGTTTATTTACACATGCCAATTAACCACTTTCTTCTTCACAGAGTAATAAAATGTTTCAGAACATGGTTAGGCAATAAGGAAGCCCAAAGATGTAATGATCATAATCCAGGATGTGGATCACTTAAAATATTAGCAAAATACCTTGTCTCATTGCAAATTCTGGCAAATCAGATCACAACAGATTAAATTCACTGTTTCAAGTTATCTGACTATTAAATATAGCATTATAGAAGAATAGTTCACATATATGTATTTGTAACATTTGCTCAGACATCTGCTGCCATTTTTATTAAGAATTGCTTTACTACATTTTATATAACCTGATAGCTTCTCCTATGTCCCACACTCGTCTTTGACTTCTGCACTCCTGAAATACAAACCCTAGCTAAAACGTTAACTCTTTAAAAAATTCACATTCACACATAATAAAGTAATTGTTTCATCTTCATATGCTCCATTTTTCTAATTATCTTCTCTCTATATCAACCTATCCAAAAGTAAATATAGTTAAGGCTTCAATATTTTTTATTCAAAAGACTGAAGATCGAGCTTCAATTCTCTCCTTTGCCAAAGGTAGTTGGTGTCAAGAACTTTTAAGAAAGCTCCTTCCAGCACACATACAAGAAGAGCAAGGACACTCAGAGGATGTGAAGCCACCAGTGAGACAGGAGAAACCTAGCTGAAGTGGGCATCACCAAGTCAGCTTTTATGCTAGTGCAGGCAGTGCAGTGCAGTGCAGTCCAGCAAGGAGCAAGACTGATCCTTCAGTGTATAAATTAGAGAAACTTGGTAGCTTTCCAAGCTTTTCTGAGAGGGGCTTCAGTCTTTTTTTTTTTTTTTTTTTAACAAAACAAAGTATTTCTATATCTGCAATCAACTAATCATTGTAGTATATACCCAGTCATAAATGCATTGTATTACTCACTCTTTTGGATCATTTATAACATTATAGCTCTCCCTCAGATAAGATAATCAATACATGATTATACAGGACTTGGCATTGTTAATATACATATGTGTGTTCACACACACTACTGAATATGACTCTTTATCCCAGGCAAGAGGGTCTCTGTTCTGGGCCTCATGCTTCAGAGAATCTCTCTCTGTCCTTCCTCTGGCTACAGTTATTTGACCAGGACAAAGAATTTTGGAATCAAAGGATTGTACCCACCCATAGCTTGTACCCACAAGGATTGTACCCACACATAACCTCTTCTTTGCCTTCTGTGGTTACTTGAAATCCCCGAATTTCATTCCTCACCCCCAAATGGCCATGTATCTGCTTCAGCTTCTTCCACAGGCCTGTTCCCAGGAATGGACTATCCCATGGGTCTGAAAACTTCTATACCTGAGGAATGCCCAAATGGCAGTTGTTTGCAGGGTGTCTGGATGGAACTTGGATATGTGGGCAGAAGTGGCTTCATGCATACTCTTGAGATCTCTCATCTTGCAAGGAAGAACTAGTTGTGGGAGCTGGTGATGGGAGCAGGTGCAATGAGGGGCCTGGGCTATGTGCTTTAAATCAGGATCTTCCAGCATCTCTACTTCTTCAACATGAAGCTACAAGGAATCAAAGAATTTTAAATTTGAACTTGCCTTTAGGTATGTTTTCTAAGGTAGGAGGATAGAGTCCACTTTATTGAAGATATTTAGGAGGATTTAGAATTCAGCATATTGTATGTGGGCCACTACTTGTACTCTTTCTGGTCCCACAAATGTTAGGGAAAGGCTTGTATGTATATATTGAATCAAGAGTTCATTTCCCTAGCATTACTGCTATATAATTTTATAAGAGGATGGCAAAAGTTCTCTACATTTTATAAGGTGAGTTTCAGACTGTGATTTCATACTGAGTCCGTATCACATTGGATTGCTTTCCCTAACATGTCTCAGCAAAATGTTATACAACCTGATTAAACAAAACCTCATTCCCACACAGCTCCACCTTCCTTACTTGGCAAAGCTTAAATCTGGTAACACCCTTTAAAGACGGTCACTTCAGCCACATTTAAAGGAAATAGCAATTAGGACTCACAATGTTTCTTTTTTAAAGTTAAAATCTATTTCTGATTACAAGGCAGGTAAAACAAGAAAAAATATTACTAAAGAAATAACACACTTTAAACTTTTCTTCCCACTCATCTTCTATTTAAAAAAAAAAAAGATAAATAAAACCAAATCTTACTAAACAAGCAAAACCAAACCAAAAACCAAAATAACAACAAAGTTGAACCCGATGGGATCATTGTGCCATTTATCTCCCTAATACTTCTAAGCATAGTAATAACAAATTAGTAAATACTTTTTGAGAACCCTCTACAGGCAGAATATGAATATGCTTCTAGGTCATGACAGTCAAAGGACTCATATACAATTTAATGTGGAAAATAGAACATAAGAAATGCCAGTCAAGAGAAAATAGTCTTAATGTGAAGTCAGGGTCAAGAAGGATTATTTTACCATCAGCAGTAGATAAGAATTGAATATATTTGGTGTAAAGGCAAGAGGGCATTCCATACTTGCATTTTAACTTTTTAATTTAATTTTTTTTGCTGTGTATGTGTCTCAATCATAGACCAACTTGCAGTGGTACCCCTTGGAAACATTGAAACTAAAGGATGTTTGCTTTATCTGCCAAAATACAGAGAGCAAGTCTAAGTGCACCTAAGATCATCTAGTAAATGTGAAGATTTTGGGAAAACTTGGAATATTCGAGTCTAAATAGGGAAGATATTATATCATCTTACTTTCACATATCTAGGCCACAGAAGATTAGCCAGCTTCCCTAGGTAATCTGAAATAGGGATCACAAACAGGGGCAAGGATGAACAGAGAAAGATGGGGCATGGATTTTCAGGGTATTGTTCCTGAAAAGTAATGACTACTGAAGGCAGTAATGACTGTAAAATGCACTGAACTTTTTTGTAGCAAGCAGATTTTTTCTTTGGATATTAATATTCAGTGGGAACATAGTACATAGGTAAAAACGTCTAATTTCCAACATTAGCTCCAGTGAGTCATTGAATCACCAGAGCCATATATGGCATAAGTGATGAACTGATCCCACTGTACACACCCAGTGTGTCATAACTGATGATGCTCAAGGTAGGCTGTTTATAAACCATCCAGATTTCTCAACATATAACTCCTTGGAATTAAGTCATTCCTGTGACAATGTTGACTACATTCTGCATTCTCAAAATATAAATCTAGTTATCATAAATTACTAAGTCCTTACTAACTATTCTACCTAAACCAACTACCTATACTAACCTAACTACCTAAACCATTGTCAAGTCTTTAGTGGAAGTTCTAAACCACAAATATGATCCACAGATTATGACTTGGGAAATATCGCCACAGACACTCAATAAAGTTTGTTGAATCGGATTGAAGTTACAACATCATAAATAGTGCTTCTGCAAGGATGGGAAATGTATTATAGTAAAATGTTTTGTTAGTTGTTTTAGTTTGTAAATGTGTTGAATTTTGAAACATTATCTAAACAAATCTTCTTAGGTATGATACAATGTATAATCCATTATGGCTAAATCCTTTTTGAAAAGAAACTGTGGTAAATGGAGTTAATACAGAAATTATGCCATTTGTGTTAGAAATGGAAGAAAGGGAAAAGTTGAGCTGAACCAAGCACACTCAATCTCAGATCTCTGCACTTGCTGTTCCCACTGTATGAAACACTCTTTATTAGTATATCTGCTTTACTAATAAATAGTTATAAATAGTTGTCTATTTATATAAATAGATAACTATACTATTATATAAATAGACAACTATACTATTTATAGTATAGCAGATTTATATAAATAGATGCTATACTATAAAGAATTCCCTGAAGTCTTCAATTTCTATCTGTTACCTTCACAAAAGAGATCCTCTCTGACCACTCTATATAAACTAGTAACCCCTTTCTGTATCACTCTGTATCCTCTTACTCTTTCATTTTCTTTATAACACATATTGATACCTGACCTATTATATACCTATTTTCATACATTTTTCACCTCTTCTTTCTAGAAACTGTTCCTTGAGGACAGGGACTATGTTTTGTTCATTACTATATCCTCAGTATTGAATACCTGGCACATAGTATTTCCTCAATAAGTGTTTGTGAAGGGAATAAATGGATGAATTGGTAAGTTCTGTGTAGGTCAAGATTGAATTACTTTTGAAAATTATCATCCATTTTCACCTTAAATATAGTAAATAATTTTTTGAAGGTAATAAATACATCCAAACATCTGAGATATTTAAAAGAACAATACCAACACAATATTCAAAAGGAAGAACAGTGTACAATATGTACTAATTTTCAGAACAAATATTGATACATAAAGCCCCTCAGAGTTGAATTTGCTTGCTAGGATACTCAGTAACAGATAACTAACATAACTACTAAAGTTATAGCTTCCTTGTTAGTGGTTTGAAACCACAGTTAACTTCGAAATGTGGTACTAGGACAACTGAATATGTGCAAAAGAATTAAGGTAGACCTCTACCTCATACTCTATACAAAAATCGATTCAAAATGGATCATAGAATTAAGGTAAAAGGTAAAATTATAAAACTCTTAGAAGAAAACATGAATAAAGATGACATTGGCTTAGGCAATGATTTCTTGGATATGACTCCAAAAAATATAAGCAACAAAACATAGATAAATTGGACTTCTTTAATATTAGAAAGTTTAATGTTTCCAAAACAACAAGAAAGGAAAGACAGCCCACAGAATGGGAAACAATATTTGCAAGTCATGTATTTGACAAGGGACTTGTATTTAGAATATAAAAAATGTATATATACTCATATATATGAGTATATATATATGAACTCATAACTGGATAATTTTTTAGAAAATAAAAGCTGGAAAAGGATTTTAATAGGCATTTCTCCAAAGAAGATGTACAAATGGCCAAAAGCACATGAAAATATGATCAACCTTATTAGTTATTAGGGACATGCAAATCAAAACTATAATGAGGTACCACTTTAAACCCACTAGGATAGCAATAAAAGAGGTAGTTAGGATGCAGAGAAATTGGAACCCTCATACATGGCTGATGGGAATGTAAACTGGGGTAGCCACTTCGAAAACAATTTGGCAATTCCTCAAAATGTTAAACATAGAATTACCATATGACCTAGCAATTCCACAACTAGGTATATATACAAGAGAATTGAAAACATGTCCACATAAAAACTTGTATATCAATATTCATAGCAGCATTAGTCATAGTAGCTACAAAGTGGAAACAACCCAAATGTCCAGTAACTGATAATGAATAAACAATTGTGGCATATTCTTATAATAAAATATTATTTGGCAGTAAAAAGGAATGAAGTGTTTTTTTTGTTTTTTTTGTTTTTTTTTTTGAGACGGAGTCTCGCTCTGTCTCCCGGGCAGGAGTGCAGTGGCCAGATCTCAGCTCACTGCAAGCTCCGCCTCCCGGGCCATTCTCCTGCCTCAGCCTCCTCCGGAGTAGCTGGGACTACAGGCGCCTGCCACCTCGCCCGGCTAGTTTTTTGTATTTTTTAGTAGAGACGGGGTTTCACCGGGTTAGCCAGGATGGTCTCGATCTCCTGACCTCGTGATCCACCCGTCTCGGCCTCCCAAAGTGCTAGGATTACAGGCTTGAGCCACCGCGCCCGGCCTGGAATGAAGTGTTAATACATACTACAATATGGATGAACCTTGAAAACATTATGCTAGATGAAAGAAGCCAGTCACAAAAGAAAGATTACATATTGTGTTATGCTATTTATGTGAAAAATCCAGAGTGGGGAAATCTATAGAGCCAGAAAATAGACTATTTGTCACCCAGTGCTGGGCTGGGGTACTGGAAGCAGAAATAGAGAATGACTGCTAATGAGAGTATCGGGCTTCTTTTGGGGATGATGAGAATATTTGAGGGAAAAAAAAAAAAGAACATTAGATAGTAGTGATGGTTGCACAAGTCTGTCAATATACAAAAAATTATTGAAATGTACATTTTAAATGGGTGAATTTTAGGGTATGTAAATTATACCCAAATAAAGCCAGTTAAAAAATATGGTCAATTCAAGTAGAAATCACAGATGGTTAGCAAAATATCACTGTAGTCACTGAAGTTGTCCTACATAATAAGGCCATATAGAGGTGCATGAACTCTTCTTCTAGAGGGGCTCAGATTATACAAAGGCAATAGAATTCTTCCCTCCAGGACCAGTTCTATTCATAGGCAGCGCAAAAAGCCTATCATTTAAAAGGTGCTCAAAAGCCCGTTGCTCAAAGTTTCTCCTCAGTGTTTTGCTTCAGGGTCTGAAATGCCTTTTATAGTCACCCTGTGGAGTAAGTCATGAAGGGCCTTGGTGAAATAGAAACACTGCATGTGGAAATTCATAGTACATTAACTTATTAACACTCATAAGAATAAGCTTATGAACTTAGCCAGGCATTTCGGTAAGGCCCTGAAGGAATGAAGTGCTAATTAAAATTTAAGGAAAGAGAAAAAGATTTAATACCTGGCATATAGCCCAAAGCAGTGATTTTCAGAAGTAAAATCAGAAACGATACAAATGTGGGATGGCACTAAAGACTAACTTTTGTATATCATAATTGATCACCTTGCCTTACCTTTCCTGCCATGTAAATCAACTTTAGCCAACTAGGCTAGATTTATACAATTTTAGCCTTTTGTTCTTTAAGCTTTATTAGGCAAGTTGGTAAATCTAGGATTATAAATCATAATCCTTGGCAGTGAAAAGCCACTGAAGTGTTTTTAAGAAGGGTAGTGCCATGATCAGGTGTTTTAGAAATGTCACTCTGGCTGTAATGTGGAGGACAGATTTGTGGGGAATAAGACTGCAAGTAGGGACATAGTATAGGGACCAACAACCCACCAGAATGGTATGAAGATTTATTCCAGGTGAAAACACCTGAGCTCTAACAGATGCAGAAAAAAGTCTTATCTGAACTTCTCTTATCTGAAAAAAGTAGAGTCAGCTGCCACAAATCACACATCCTGGATAGTTTCTATAAAAGAGGCACTTGAGCCTTGAGCACTGGGACATTAAAAAAAAAAAAAAAAAGTATAAACAACCCTAATTAAAACCTCTGTTATTCGAAACCCTGAACTCCCCCTTTATTAAGCTTGTATATAAACCCTTACCTCTAGCTGTTTATAGAGCCACTTCTTATGGGGTACTCTCTCATGCATGTGAAAATAAACTTTTCTCCATTTAATCTGTCATTGTCAATTAATTTTCAGCCTCTCCCACACCTCCCAACCACTACCAACCAACAAAGTTAGTAGAGGAAGTTTTTTTTTCTCCCAAAAATAGGTTGGGAGGCTGTTGCACTAATCCTAGTGAAAAGATAATGGTGGCTTGGACTACGGTAGCAGCAAAGGGTGGTAAAGTGTTTCAAGTACTGTAGAATCAACAGGGCTTGGGGTTGGCTATGATCGGAAAGGAATGGGGAGAAACGGGAATGAATCCCAGGTCTCTTCCAAGTGTCCTTCAAAGCCTGAATTTTTGCTGGCTGAATGGCTTTCAACAGGTAGAATGTGCTATAAAACCTTGTGTTGGGATCTGTGTGGGTGTGGTGATAGACAGGAGGGGGCAAATAGGTTAAAAGCAGGTGAAAGAATTTCTCATGGAAAAAATTTCCCAGCTTAGCAAAAACACCTTGGTGATCCATTTTTGGTTCTGCATTTGCAAGTTGTCTAAAATAAGCAAGCAATGTGAGAAATTAAATTATATTGCTTGTATAATAAAGTAAGAAGAATGTTTTGCTTCAGTTAGAGATAGATGAGTCAAGTGTTCCAAGACTAGGGAAAGCAGTGGGAGAAAACAGAAGGTAAGGAAGATGGCCCAGCAAGACATCCAGAGCTAGGTCCTGAGAAAATGGGCTGGCTGGTGTCCAGTCCTGCTAAAGAACAGGGATGTCTGATACTTAGGTTAATGCTATGGGCCATGCTGTGCTGTGAATATAACGTCCTTGTATTCCAAGACTCACAACAAATCTTCAATCCCACTGCCTGGTGTGAATGCGTTTTATGGAAATAAAACACATGTGTTTCACATCTGGGTCCATGCAGAATGGATAGAAGGGGATAGCAATAAGAAGTGAAATGGGAGGTGGGGATGGCAGCAGAGGTAAAAAGAAAATGATGTTTCACACTATTCGTGAGACCCAAAGTAGGGACAAAAGTGGGGTCATTTTTATTCAGCTATCATAGGGCTATAAAACTCTGAGCAAGTTGGACGATTAGAGCCACCCAGATAGCCAATAGGTGGGTAAACATCTAACAGAATCTTTTCAATTATCTTTCTTAAGAATTCTAACCTATAAATTTCCTCATTCTTCACTTCTGTATAAAAATGAAAGTATTCCTCTATTTGTGAATGTAGATTATCTGGGACAAATATCTAATGGTTCAGAGTATTAAAAGAGCTATGATTGCCCGGGCACGGTGACTCATGCCTGTAATCCCAGCACTTTGGGAGGCCAAGGCGGGTGGATCACGGGTCAAGAGATCAAGACCATCGTGGCCAACATGGTGAAACCCATCTCTACTAAAAATACAAAAATTAGCTGGGTGTGGTGGTGTGCACCTGTAGTCCCAGCTACTTGGGAGGCTGAGACAGGAGAATCACTTGAAACCTGGAGGTGGAGGTTGCAGTGAGCCGAGATCGCACCACTGCACTCCAGCCTGGTGACACAGCAAGCCTTTGTCTGAAAAACAACAACAACAAAAAAGCTATGATCTGTATCATATATGAAAGATACCAGTTAAATGATGGAAGAGCTGAGTGTTGGAACACAAAATAATATTGTCTGGAGTAGAGATAATACTCGAAAATAGTTAATCATAATGAATCTCTTCTTAGTGCTTCAGCAATATGTCGAGTTTTGTTAATTAAGACTTCTGAATTAGTGAAAATATCTAAATTCCAGTAAAAAGCTAGTGCCTTTATATCTGGAATATGTACTGAGCTTGTGAAATAGATTATTTCAGAAAAATATATTAAAACATTTTATCTAATTTTTTTAAAGTTTGTTTTCTTATTGTTTAAATGATTCTCCAATGAGGTCTCCTTGATGCAGGGCAGTGAAAATAAATGACGTATTTGGAAATTATCCTCGTGGGTTAATCTTTTATACAGCCATGTTCTTCATTCTGCTTTTCACAGGCCCATAGAGACATAGCTATATTTACCAAGTTACTGGCTCTCTCTGTGGTTAACACAGGAACTCTAATGAAAAATTAGATTATTTTCTCCCCCTGTTGAGATCAGTTAAATCTGTAGGTTACTCTTGATTTTCAAATAAGATTTAATAGAATGTACCTTGAAAATAAACTGGAAAATGAGGGTTTTTTAAAGTTAAAAGCCATAGGTGCTTGGTTTGGAGTCTCCTCTGTATTTGTATATTCTTCCATTAAAATGAATAAAACTGGCCGGGCGCGGTGGCTCAAGCCTGTAATCCCAGCACTTTGGGAGGCCGAGACGGGCGGATCACGAGGTCAGGAGATCGAGACCATCCTGGCTAACACGGTGAAACCCCGTCTCTACTAAAAATACAAAAAACTAGCCGGGCGAGGTGGCGGGCGCCTGTAGTCCCAGCTACTCCGGAGGCTGAGGCAGGAGAATGGCGTAAACCCGGGAGGCGGAGCTTGCAGTGAGCTGAGATCTGGCCACCGCACTCCAGCCCGGGTGACAGAGCAAGACTCCGCCTCAAAAAAAAAAAAGAATAAAACTATTTACATTATTTTGATTCTATAATATGGATTTATTTTTAACTTTACATGAATTAGGTTTTATAGATTCTGTGGAAATGTTAAAATTAAATTCATTTCCTTTTTTCAGTAGTGACAGAAAAATACATACATTAGCATTGTAATTGGTCCTGGGTCTTATTACATCTGCTATGTAGTGTTTACAATTATTTGCAATTAATAACAATAGTCAATGGTGTCACTGAAATACCTTCACCAGCCTGATATATTAAGCAGGTGGCCTTTAAAATGAAGAATGGTTTTTGTCTTTGAAAGATTATTTAACTTGTCACTAAGACTGGTTCATAACATCATCTAATAGAAAAGATATGCTTTCAGTTTCAGACCACCCTGGGCAACATGGCAAGATCCAATATCCTGTCTCTAAGAACAAAAAAACAAGATATACTCCTTGATCTTTCATGTTAAACCATGTCTACAGTGACACTTTGGCATAAATTTAGTAGGCTTTCCACATACAACTTTTTAGTAAAATGCACTATCTCTAACATTTGTGATGGCAGGAAATTTTTGCAATAGCTTTACAAAATGGGAAGTGGATAAAACATTTCTGTTTTTAGACATAAAAATTCAGGAAATGAAACATAACTAGCTCCTTTTCCTCTACCCAGTCTGTTAATTATACTGTCTGACTGAAATTGCTTGGTTTTCAATTATCAGACCTTTCAAATAGTTTTCTCATAGCCATAGTTCTCTCTGGATATATCCATCATTTGAGGAAATTTCAAAAAAAGCAATAGGAAATTCATCAATAAATTTTTCTCCTTCTCTTCCCCCACTAAAAGCTACGATAAGGAGCCAGATTATAAGAAAACAAAAATTGTTTGTGCGCATGGAATAAGTACATCTTTAGCAATATTTTATTACTAGAATGTGAGTATTTTGAACTTTTTTGGAGAGTTTCAACATAGGAGTGCTAAAAGAGAAATATAAGCGATTTACAGGAGTAAGCACATTTATCACAAATTTGGGTGGAAAAGATGAAAAATTATATTTTATTAATAAGAAGGAATAATAACTTCAGTTAGCTGTTATTTCCTGAGACACTAATACATATGTTATTCAATGGTCTATTCTAGAACAGCATGTTTCAAGCCTTAAAATTGGTCACAAATTTAAAAAAATTAGAAGACTACAGCTTAGAATCTGTCTCCCCTTCAGCTTCAAATACATAAGCTTTGCATGAAACTTCATCCAAATAATTAACATAACTAATAAATGTGGGTTCACCAACTTGAGCTCTTTGCAGCAGCAGTTGTGTGAGTGGGAGAAATGAGAGAAAATTCCTAACGTGTCTCCCTCCCACTGTCCTTTCTTCCTGATAAAGGTCACAGAATTGTTTTAGTTTAGCTTTATGATAGACTAGGGTATAGCTTGTAAGAGCTCAAAGAGATTCTTTTAGTCATCTAGATTCATTCTCTTACTTTATACAGAAGGAGAAACTGAGATCCAGAGAATTTAAATGACTTGCCCAAGGCCACAAAGCTAAAAATAGTGGGATAGGAGCTAGAAATTAAGAGCAGGGAAAGTTTTCTCTGTTAAATATTTGTTGTTGTTAGTTTAAATATGTCAGATTTATTCAGGTAAGCCAGCTAAAAATACCTGTACTTGTTATTTCTCAATATAATAAGGATAGAAAACAATCTAGAGCATAGGAATGAAAAGAGAACTAGCCCACAGATCAGAGGGACATATCATATGTGCTTTGCTTTTTAAGCCTTTGGGCCAAAATCACACTTACTATGATGTTGGTAACTAAAAAGAATCTTGTTTCTGGAGTGCTTGTAGAGACCTGAATTAGTCATAAGATTCTTAGGAAAGAATTCATCTTTTGTTTGATATTGTGATGATTCTTGATCAGAAAGGCAAGAAAGCCTCTTTTATTGTTACAGGCCTAGTTATATTGCAATTGCAGTTGCAACAAATCCTTTGGAAACCTTTGACTCAGTTTTGAATGATTTTGGTATGAGTTAGATGATCTAATGAGGTCCCTCCTGGGTCTTTCTTTCCCTGTGCCTACTGGTGCCAGCACAATGAATTTCACATGTATGTTTAAGGGAATTACAGTAGCCAGGAATTACAGAATTTCGAATTGTAGATGTACTCAACTTCAGAAATAACCATAGGAAGTTTACTCCAAAGTATTACCAAAATCATTCTTCTAAAAGATTTAAATGAAGAACACTCAAAAGGCAGTATCAGGACAGAACAATGCAGTTGATGTTGGACCAAGTATCTGAGTGAGAGGTCTAGCTTCTAGTTTCCCTTTGACTCAGTTCTTTTTCCTACCACACATAAATCTGTATTGCCTGTAGCCAGAGGATAAAAATTCTAATCCGCTTTCATAGGTAGGAGATTGATCAAAGGCTCCATTTAGTCTTTGAAGTTTTCCGTTTTGCTAAAAGATAAGTAAAAAGTACTCTACCTTTATTTCTGAATTCTCTAGGAACAAATTTAGCTTGATATTATATTAAAACACAACATTTAAAATAATGGCATCTTCTTGACATTCCAGAGACATACTTGAAATAAGTGATGCCAAAAGGAGCTAAAAATGGTGAAGGAAATTACAGAAGTGTTTGACTATCATCCAAAAGATTCTAACAGTTCACTCAGAGGAACATTTCCCTCCACCCCGCAAGCATCTTAAGCCTCTGTAACAAAGAATGCTAAAGATTTTAATTGACTGACAAAATACAAAGCAAGTGGCAAAATACTTTTGATTTGATAGCTATACTTTTTTAATTTACATACTTGACCATTTTATCAGGAAAATACTAGGTTGAATATTTAAAAATCAGAAATAATTTATATATTATAGAATTTATTCTATTTGGACATAGCAAAGTTCATCAATATTTTTATAGCAAATAGAACTGTGAATAATACTTTATGCTCCTTCTTATGAATCAACATGAAATTTGACAACACTTTCCTTTCTTCATTTTGGATATGACTCACTGCTCTCAATGTAACCTCCAAAGACCAAGAACCCCTGCTTTAAAGCAAGAAACAAAAGGAAATGCATCTTTAATTCAAACTGGTTTACCCAGAGAATTCTAGTAGTTATTATTCACTGACTTCTTAAGTATGCATTATAAAGCTGAGTGCCTTAAGTGTCCGCTCTTCAGCTTTCCCTGGGGAAATCAATGTAGAAAAGCTGCAGAAGAAAGCGGACTGATAAGTCCTGGACTTGAAGTTTATCAGCAGTTCTACTTACCCATCTATTATCTCTAGTATGCTATTAGATGTTAGCTTTGAGAGGATTTTATTTTATTTTCAAGATTTTGGATCATCTTCCCTCCAAATCCCTCTGACTTTGCATACAAAAAGTAATAGATCTGAGCTATTTCTCAAAAGCCTTTCTAATTTAAAACCTGACTCTTTTTCTGCTGTTTGATAACCACTAACCCCACCCCCAGTCTCTCTCAGATATAGAAAGTGCTGCAGACATCAATTCAATACACAAATCTTAAAATCATCTAGAAAGGCCTGTGGTCTTTCAAACAATATTAAAATAAAAAGGAAAAACGAATATGGCATTCTAAGTAAAACTCCACTTACCCTCACTGGAAAATAAGAAAAAATAAATATAAAGCTGAGGCCCCTTTACTTTTCCAAATCCTAGAAACATCTAGTCCCAAGAGAAACTGCTTCTTGGTTTTGAAGAGTTGAAGTTAAACAATGATCCTTTTTCCATTTCAGAAAAAAAAAAAAAAAAAGGCCAGCAGAGGCAAATGCTCCGCTGGACAAATTGTTTCAGCAGATGTTCATTGTCCCAGGGAGAAAACAGCCCCTAATTTGCAGCTTAGCAATTGCACATTTAGAAGCTTAAATATTTTTAACTTGAAATGATCCATTTGGTATGAATGAGATGTAAATATTAAAATCATTTATATGAGCAAGTGGCTACATTTTACTGTTAAAGTCCCCAGAAGGCTGGTGACTGTTGTTTGGACTTCATGTCATAATATGGTGATACAACAATTGTAGCCCATCTAAGCTTTTCAGCTACAGAAGCTGGGCTACAATCTAAGGGGTTTTAAAAAGTCATTTACAATGGCACCCCTGAATAATATTAATAATTAAAGTAATATTTATAGAGTACTTATGATATGGTAGGCAGTTACAATTATCCTTGAGGTAAGGACTATTATTATGCTCATTTTAAAATGTGGAAATTGAGGCTTAGAAAAGTTAAGTAACTTGACTAAATCACACAGCCAAGAAGTGTTGACACTGGCATTTGAAAGCAGGCAGTCTGACTTTAGGGCAGGGGTTAGCCAACCTTTGCTGTAAAGGCTGAGGCAGTAAATATTTTAGGCTTATAAACCATAAAACCTCTATCTTAACTATTTAACTCTGTCTCTGGAGCACAAAAGCAGACTTAGACAATATGTAAATGCAGGTATATGGCTATGTTCCAATAAAACTTTATTTATGGACACAGAAATTTAAATTTCATATAATTTCCATGTGTCGCAAAGTATTGTCCTTCTTTTGATTTTTTTTCAATGTCTAAAAATGTAAAAACAATTCTTACTGCACAGGCTATACAAAAACAGGTAGTGAACTGGATTTGGCCCATAGACTGCGGTTCGTTAACCTCTGCTCCAAGCTCTTATTGATTATACTCTCTCTCCCTAGTAGTGTCTTTTTATAATGTTTTTAAACATCTAATAGAACTATATCTATAACCTTATCAAGTCATGTCAGTCTTTTGTAATATAGAATTATTTGCCGAAATAGGATTGGCTATGTTATATTGACTGGGTTGACTCATATGAAATTTGTCAATATTGGGCTGTTTTGGCCTACAGGAGTAGTAATTTCATAGGTTTTAACATAATATTTATAAATGTCTGTAGCCTTAGGAGGTAACGCTTTTTATTTTATTAAAGCTAATAAAGTATAAGCTAGTTACCAGGGGAACATTAAGCTATGCAAGCGTTACGTGTGGTATACTAGATGATCTTTAAAGTTCCTTTAGAGTCCTTTCTGTGAACAAATTGTGATAGCCTAGGCCTAAAGTTATGAAGAAAGGGGAACTTCATATAATTACATAATTTCTCTGTGACAAGTACCAAACTGGATCTGTACATGTAGTTTCCATAATGACATTATGAGATAAATATTTTTATCCAGTTCACAGCAGAAGAAATCTAGGTTCATAAAGACTAAGTAACTTGCCCACATTTGGAGAGCTAATAAATGGCAATGCCTGGACTTCAAAGAACAAATGACTCCTCTTTGTTTTGCTTGCATAACAAAGGCAATTTCATCGC
Source organism: Colobus angolensis palliatus (assembly GCF_000951035.1). NCBI lineage: Eukaryota > Metazoa > Chordata > Mammalia > Primates > Cercopithecidae > Colobus > Colobus angolensis. Next base: position 1,054,105 of record NW_012118399.1, read on the forward strand.
AATCTCTCAGTTACCACTAAGGCTTTTAAGATAAGATTAATTTTTTTTTTTCAAAATCATCACTAGAAAATTACAAGGCAAAGTATTTGAATATCTCTCATTTTTAATAAACTCCAAAAATATACTCACACCATTTTTAAACATTTTCTATAGCTATCATTTATATTGTTTCTTTGGAATTTTGTATGCCAATAAACTCCTAGTGAGCAAAATTCAATTTCTAATTTGAAGACAAGAGGAATCATCTTTTGGTAAATAAAATTGTAGTAAGTTAAATGATTGCTTAAAATTTGTAGCCTTACAAAGTCAGAATTTTAGAGCATCAAATTTTTCTTCATATTTTAACACAGTAGTAGAATATTTAACAGGAAGATGCATGTATTTCTGCATATATCACATAAACAAGATTGGTCGAGGTGACTCACACCTGTAATCCCAACACTTTGGAAGGCAAAGCAAGAGGATTACTTGAGTCCAGGAGTTTAAGACCAGCCTACGCAATATGGCTAAATCCCATCTCTACAAAAAATACAAAAATGGTGGTGGTATGTGCCTATAGTCCCAGCTACTTGGGAGGCTGAAGTGGGAGGATCACCTGAGGCCTGGAGGCAGAGGTTGCAGTAAACTGAGATTATGCCACTGCACTCTAGGAGTGAGCCCATGTCTCAAAAACAAACAAACAAACAAACAAATAAAAGCATTAAGGAAGGAAGGGAAGAAACCACAAAATAAGATGAAATAGCAATATCAGATTATTAAAATTACAATACTCTGCTTCACTTATGCTTCTCATTCCCTTCCTAAAAACGAAACTAATAGCTTCACCCCAGACCATTGAGTAATAAAATATAAAATAAGTAAGGAATTTTAAAGAATTCAGTAGAGACAGATATTCACCAGAGGAAAAGAATTACTCTGAGTTATGGTTGCACTGGAAAGATACATTACTGCTCTTTATCTTTTCCTCTATTTTATTTCATTTTTACATTTCATTTCATTTTTTCATTTTTTTCTTGTCCTTTTCTTTTTATAGGTACTCAATAAATATCCATAGAATTAGCAAGTGATTATTCTATAGAATGAAATATCTGTAGAATGAGCAAATGACTATTGAAAAATGATTTGGGCATGGAAATCCAGGAGCACAGTGATTCAACAGATGATTATTGTCTTGCTTTAATGAATCCTTCTTTATCCGTTGCTTTTAGAAGCAATGAGGGAAATAATCCACAAGTCATTCAGACAAAGCACTATTTAGTTATATGCACAGCTTAAAGATAATGTGACCATTGTCATTTTAGTACTGGTAATAATCAAGGAAGGGAAAACTGGATAATCCAGTCAGATCATGATTCCTAGACTTTAAATAGGCAGATTCCAAAAAGTTCAATTAACAAATAGGTGTGATCTTATAGGCCAATATTATGAATAAAAGGAATAAAGTTACATGGGACTTGAAGACATTCTCAAAACAAAAATTCTGACCCATAATTATGTGTTTAGCCGCAATCAGATATGTGAGACCTGTAAAGCAAGATTTCTTATTGACATTTGGAATTGAACACTTCTTTGTTGTGGGGGAATGTCCATGTATTGTATGGTGTTTAGCAGCCCGCCTGCCCTCTACCTGTGAGATGCCAGGAGGACTCCACCCCCTCTGTTGTGACAACCAAAAAAAATCTTCGCACAATGCCAAACTGAGAACTACCCAAAAGGAAGAGAAAGAGAGAGCAAGGACTCTCAAGTATTAGAAATGTCTACAGAAAATATGGAAATAGGAACATACGAGAAATAACACCGCATCAGTTGAGGAAAGGGTTAAAATTTCAGCATAACAAAAATTTTAAAGCAAAAAGAAAGGAATGTGTCCCCATGGTTATCAGAGCAAGATTGAAGGTTGGTACTAACTGTGTTTATATAAACAATAGAACAATTAAAATTACTGGAATATTTTGCATATATCTATCTCCTTCATTTAGGTGAATGATCTCCTAATATTATAAAGAGAATATTTTTAGGAAAATAGATAATAAGAAACCACTTTATTAATATATATATATTATTCTGAATTTCTAAACAGGTAAATTTCATACCAAAAGACTATGAGGGAAATTAGCAATCAAAGGCACAATAATGTTTTCAGAAATCTTTGAAACGATGTTCAAAAGATGTACCATATGCTGCGCACAGTGGCACATGCCTATAATTGGGAGACCCAGGCAGAATTGCTTGAGGCCAGGGGTTTAAGACCAGCCTGGGCTACATATCAAGAACTGTAAAAAAAAAAAAAAAAAGTACCATAAGATAAATAACGCAATTTCAAAAAAAAAAAAAAAAAGTAGGTAGAGTTTTAAAAAATTGACAAACGACTTAGTAAGGATCCCTGAAAGAATTCTAAATTCTAGAACAATGAAAGAAATGCTGAGTGCCTGCAATAGGAGAACTGGTTATCAAAAAGCATCTTGAGTTCACTATAAATGAGATATGTCAAGTTAACCTCATACTTGACCGGATTTCTTGAATGGTTGATCAGAGTAATGCTATAAGGCAAATCCAGTGTAGTCTATTGTCATGAAAAGTTTGCCAAAGCCTCTTACACTATCTGTGTTCTTGCAGAAAAATTTAAAAACCATGGACTACTTGAAATATGGCTTATTTACTCTATACCAAGAGCTAATCATTCCCCCCTCTTCTACACATCCATCCTTGTTATAATGCTTTTGTGAATAAGGCTCCTCAAAATAAAGTTTTAAAGCCATTAGATTCAATAAGCAATAAACACCCTTATGATTTTATGGAATATCAATCACTATGTTCTACAAACTACCCATGAATGCAATTCAGTCTCTCCTTAATTAAGGATGAACAAAAATTTTATAGCCTAATTTCCCTCCCAATTTAGATGGACATTTTTCTTTTTACAAAATTTTAATCCACAGAGAAGCAAATTAATATCAGTTAATATTTATTAAACAAAAGATTTTTAGAGATGAAATCAAGGTGTTTTGTTGCCTTACCAAATATTTCCTATGTAAGTATTTTATTAATGTCACAACCACTCTGCTATACTGACAAAGAAGAAACAGTGTGCTAGATATGGAAAGAAATCTACTTATAAGATACCATCTCAGGCTGATTTTCACACCACTCTACCCACCTCACACAATCACATGCCACCTTGCTCTAGCAGTGGCAAAAAAAAAAAAAAGGACTAAGTAAAAATTTTTACCAGCATAGATATTTTAAGCAGCATAGTACCAATAATATCAAGAGTACATTTTCAGGACAAAGAGCACTTTTTGGCCAGAAAAAAAGTGAAGAAAAGAATGTAAACTACAACAGAATTGTTTAATTACATCTTGCTTGGAAAGAAATGCACAATCCCAACAGAACTAAAAATGGTAGTGTCACACCAAGTATACATAAACACAAACCATGCATTTATTTAAATGAGCTACTTCAATTTTACTATTACATGAATTAAAAATGCAGTTTAATGAATTTGTGACAGCCGGTGGTACTGTGATTCTTTATTTTAATTAAAACGTAAATAGTAATTCAAGAAAGGAGACTCCAGTATGAAGAGTTAAAAATAAATGAATGGATTGCATGTTCATATTCAATTATCACTTCATTGACTTTATTTCACATAATAGTTTCCTTACCAAAGTGTTGGTTCACATGTGGAAAACCCAAATCATATTATCAGATAAAGGCATGCTGCAATCATTTCTTTCCAACATTAACTAGGTTTCACATTATACAGGTCATATTTATACTTAGGTGGCTTCAAACCCTGAACAAATGGAACCTTAACTAATGAGACAACAAATATTTGACCTGACTTGTATCCATTTTGATGATCTTCCTTTTAAAGGAAATATGTTCCTAAAGAAACCCAGAAGTATACAAGACAGGAAGTAAAATCTTCGAAAGAAAGGATCAGTAACAACTTTCAACTAGGTTCATCTGCAAAGTTGGCAAGACCTGTTTTCAACATGCAATCAATGTAAACTCCATGATGCTGAGTATAAGTTCACAAGCTTGCAGAGTTCAACCTAAACCTATGAAAGCATGAATTCAAGAATGGGATGATGCTTTGACCCAACGAACTTAACTCACAGAGTCCTTTTCAACCCATGCCCCACATTACACACAGTGAGCACTGCATTTGTGAGCCTGGAAGCTACTAACTTTGAATCAAGAAATGCTGTTTTTCTTTTAATTCAAATGATTCAAAGTAAAAGAGAGAGAAAAGTAAATGCTGTTTTTCTTCCTGAGGATGACGGCATTTTTTTTGTTTGTATCATACCTATTAGTACAATCCATTAAGTGCAAGGACCCTGATTTTACCTTCATTGTTAAAGGAAAATCATCAAGAAAATAGTCAACAGAAAAGAAAAAAAGATGATGAAAATATATACAGGTGTGTTTTTTTAAGAGCCTGAAGTAACCAAGTTATACTTAGATACAAGATCAACTAATCTTTTTGAAGTTAACAAGCTATAAAGCCCATTTTGTAGTTGGAACCAAACAAGATTTGAAATCTTTCCTTTAAATAGAAATAATGATATTTGCCTCCAATGCAATAATATCAATATTTCAACCCTAAGCCCACTCACAACCTCTTGATTTACATATACTTACTACTCTGAAACCAACAACAAGCTCTAGAACCAGTCTCACAGACATCTATTATTATCTCTACCTCTTTTTCTCTTTTTTCTCAGAATCTTCAACTGGAAGAATATCAATTTGGCATGATCTTACATGAAACTATGTCAAGTAGTATCATTATTTTAGATCTACTCATTCACTCAACATAAAAGCATTTAAGTGATTTAGGAAAAGTTAAGCACAAGAAAGAAGGTAGCACTTTCAAATCCAAATCCTACCTGGTAAATTGAAATAGAACAACACTCCCAAAAGCCTTCTTGATTTGCTCTCCTCTCCTCAAGGGACAACTAAATCACAGCAGCCTATATTCTTAAACCCTAAAAGAAAAATCAGGAAGCTTGATCTGTGCACATAATGGCCTGCATAATGTAAGAAAGCACTGTTTCTTGGCAACTAGAAAACAATCCTTTTCAATTAACTCACAGCAATTGGCCCACATTTGTTGTTAAACACAGAGTAAAGAAAATGTTTTAAGAGATAAAAGGAACCTGGTAATAACTCATCAAGAAAGTCAGATCAATTTGTTCATTTTGGAAAGTATTTTTAATTAATAGACTGCTGACTCCAATTGCCTAACTCTTTGCTAAGAACATCTACTGACATAACCTTCTCATTTCCTTATAGCATATTCTTTACTTAAAACCCCAATCCCAAATAGTTTCATCTGTTGCTGCAGAAACACACTGGAAAAGTAAAAGGTAGTTCTAGCAAACCAGTGGTGTGTGATATTATCTTGAGTATTTTGATATCATATTTTGCTTTCTAAAATATCAGCTTAAATGTAGCTCTAGGTGCTCGTTAGGATACAAAATTCAAAACAGTTGTATGTTATATTGTCTTAGCTGTTAAAGACCACTTCCAGAAGGCACTAATTTTGGATGATATGTAAGAAGTTCAGCTGTGCTAGGTTGACTCTGTGCTATCTTGACAGTTTTAAAAGATTTATATCCACATGAGAATTTAATGAATTTGAACAATCTTCTTAGGGTGCTGTGTATTCTCACATACATACTTGAAATTTCACATATCAATAGGGGTTCTTATGTGGACCCTTGTTTAAGAATCTCTGCTCAAGGAGGCAAGTCTCAGGAGAATATATTACACCTAGATAATTTTTGCTATTAATCAAACTTAACAATTGCAAATAGTAAAGCTTTACCTATTTATTATGGTTATACCTCCCAAATGAGAAGACAACTTAAGATGTAAAATTTCCATATTCAATCAAAACCAAATTAGATGAATTTTATCTTCATTACCCCTCCACTTTGCCAGGATTGAAGAAAAGTATATACTATAAATCTTTACTTCCAACAGCTCTTTTGTTTTTTCTCTCTTTTATCATCCAAATCTCCCTAAAATGTGTCCTCCTTATCTTGGTATCATTAATGAGAAATTCTTCTTAGGTAATATTTAAAACACATATCCTTTCTAGGCAATATCTTAGCACAAAGCACTTTCTTTATTGGTGGGAATTTGAAGCAGTGTTGTAAACCGCTGAAGGTGCTATGTTTGGATAGACCTTCTGGCATCTTCAAATCATGCTCTCTACAGCTGTGTACACTTTCCCTGGACAGAACTGGCTGGGATAATTTTACAAGTGTTTCTTCAATCTTAATACTGACTCTTCCACTTGTTAGCTCTATGACCTCAGGCAGATTTTTAAAGCATTCTGTGTCTCAGTTCCTTTATCATAATGTCAAATGCAGTTAATACTATTTACATCATAGGGTTGTTGTGAGGATTGACTAAGATTACATATGTAAAGCTTCTTTTAAAAATTTGCAGCAGATGATAAGTGCTCAAAATTTAGCTATATTATTAACATCACTGTTGTTTTCATTAGTAGTTCTGAACTTGATAAATTTCAAGGTTCATTTCAAATTTAGGATTTCCAAAATCCTATATAATCCCTATGTAAAAATCTTAAAGTAATGTAAATAAAGACTTTTGGTGTATATACTACAAAATTATTTTCTCTTCCCTTTTTACATGTTATTCCTTATTTATTCATCTATACTTCTAGCATCTGGAGGTTTTATAAGCCCTTTTGCTACTAAAAGAAAATGCACAATTATTTTGAAAAGTGGAAAGTTTTTTTCTCTTTTTGAAAAATGCATTCATGTTAAACACATTGACTTAAATAATTTAACCAGAGGCATAGAGGAGCAGAAATTCTGTAAGAGTCTTTTCTTATGAGACATTTTATCTCATGCAATGTGATTAGTAAAAGATTCATCAGCCTTTTCCTTACATTCTTAAAATGTATGGACCATTTGCTTTTGGTACCTTTTTGGATGTATTTTTAACCAACAGCTGCAAATCCTAATGGTTGAAAGGAAATACATGCTTTTGTGTGTTCACTATAAACACAGTTCAGCCAAAGTGGAACATAAAGACTCCATCATTACCAGCTTAGAAGGCTGGTTTAATTTAAATCTCAGCCCAATCCATTACGCAGCTCTTGCAATCAATATACCACACCCGTTCTGTGCCAGGAAATAATTCAACATTATTAATAAGAAACCAATAGAACCAATCTGCTTTGATGGGACTGCATTTAGCTACTCAGCTAGATATTTATTATCTGCTTGGCACATGACTTTACCTCTGCCTTGTTCTTTATTTATGACAACCTTGATTTGCCCTAATATCTTGAAATAATTTCTGGTGCAGGCAAATCAACCTATGAAATCTGAAGAAAATGAAAGGACAATATTTGTTTAAAAGTGCTAAACTCTGGAAATTGTAACAGAAACTCTGGAAAATATTCTAGTGTCTGTCTTCCAGAAGATTGGGTGTAATGTGAAAGCAGTGCTGCATACACTTTTGGGAAACATAGATTCCTCATCACAAATTCTATAACAATCTAAGTCACAGACTCACTTCCCCTCTAGGACTCAGAGAAAAGCATAAAAGCGTAGCATTGATTAGTAATTTTTGAATGACTTTACTTGTAATACAAGTAAAATGTTGAAATATAATTTACCATAGAAACATTAGCATGCAAATAAAATAAAATCAGTACTGTTATACAAAAATATATGGAATAATCTGTCATGGGATTAGACTTAGTAAAAAACATGAAAGTCACAATCTTTTCACAGTTTATAAAATTTTAAGCCAGACATTGAATCTCATGTTACACAAATTGATGAGAAATGTGCAAAATGATTCTTATGGATAGTACCTAATGATGAAATACTGGGCTGGGCGCAGTGTCTCACACCTGTAATTCCAGCACTTTGGGAGGCTGAGGTGGGTGGATCACTTGAGGTCAGGAGTTCAAGGCCAGCCTGGCTAACATGGTGAAACCCCATCTCTACTAAAAATACAAAAAATTAGCCAGATGTGGTGGTGCGTGCCTGTAATCCCAGTTACTCTGGAGGCTGAGGCAGGAGAATAGCTTGAACTCAGGAGGCAGAGGTTGCAGTGAGCCAAGATCATGCCACTGCATTTCAGTCTGGGCAAAGGAGTGAGACTCTGCCTCAAAAAAAGGAAAAAAAATTATGAAATACATCACAAAATGAAATATTTTATAGGCATTGAATAAACTAGAAATAAAAGCCTAGCAGATTATACTCAGTCAAAATAGAGTCAAACAAATTATTTTTAAGTTCTCCTTTTTGGAGATACGAAAAAAATTAGGTTTAAGAAATAGCTTGGATGCCCATCGGGAGGGTGTTGTTTCTGTAATCTAGGATTCTAATTTTCAGACTTTACAAGAAAGAAATGCCCTGGGAAAATTTTTGAACATGCGGATTCTCAAACTCGAGTTGTAGAAATACTGATTGAATACGCATTGAGGGAGGCTGACTAATCTTCATTTTAACAAGTTTCTGGGACTGACACAGGTGGGCTTATGACCACTGTTGAGCGCTACTGATCCAGGGAAACACAGGTAGCTTGGTGTATCTGTTTCTGTAACAGAAGGAACATTTGGATAATTGAAAGAGGAGGAAGCTGGCCAAAAGGAAGAATTATGATTGGTCATAAAGGAAAATAGGAAAATATATTTCAGCTTCCCTGGGCCAGATAACAGAATGGAGAAGGGTGGAGATGTACAGAAGATGTAGACCTATAATGGCCTCCTACCTCTACCTGCAATGCCATTTAATGTAATGACATAGAAGCCAAAGTCGTCACAATAGATTACCAAGTTGACCTCCTCTTACTTTCCATTTCTCGCACTCTCCCCTGGCTGACTGCACTCGGTCCACCAACTGTTCCTTAAAACACAGCATCCTCCTTCATTTCCCTCACATCTTCCCTTAACTGTCATCTTCTCAAAAGCCCTTCCCTAACCACCTTTTCTAAAACTGCAGCCCCCACTCACCCCACTGACACTCCCCGTTCTCTTCCTACCTTATTTTTTCTTTCATTCTATGATTATTGCCACATTCTATACTTACTTATATTGTTCATTTTCTGTCTCCCCCATTAGACTGAAAGCTCCAGATAGCAGGGGTTTTGATCTGTCCTGTTTACTGGTATATCTCCTGCATCTATAATATTACCTGGCATATTGTAACTGCTATTACAGAGGATTAAAATAGTCCCCATTAAAAAATATTACATGGTTAAAATTTAGGGATAAAAATGATATATTCAGCACTAGAAGTGTATAAAACATTTATTTAAAAGTACTGTTCTTTTTCTTCCAATTCTGTGCTCTTCTAGGAAAAAGAAAAATAAGAAAGAGTCAAAGTATGGGAACCTTTTCAACTGTTATAGGGCTTCAGTTATATTTGTTTTCCGTACTTTCACAAAAGTAAGCATGAGTAGTTATTGTTTAACCCTATCGAAAGCTAATAATTGTGTCACCTTAGCCTTGGGGAATGAAAAACAGGAAACATTTTATGAAGGTGCATAGATTCATAAGTAATATTTTAAAAGGTTGTATGAAGGGTGTTAAAAGCATTGTTTTTGAATAGAACAGCATTTAAAGGGAATAAAAACCTATTTTGGTGAAAGCATTTTTTAAAATCTAGAAATTTGCCCTCTATACTCTATTTCTTTTTTTTTTTTTTTT
>NW_012118399.1:1068993-1103613 GCF_000951035.1 Colobus angolensis palliatus
TCAGTTCAAAATGCAGAAATCACCGGTCTTCTGTGTCCTTCGCGCTGGGAGTTGGAGACTGCAGCTGTTCCTATTCGGCCATCTTGCTCCTCCTCTTATACTCTATTTCTTTACATGCATGTCTAAATCTAATTTTTTTGAACAGAATCATTATAGAAATAAGCCTTAGCAATGGAAATGATTATCCTAATTGATAATGGCAAGATTACAGCATTATATTGTGGATGTCTTTCTTCCAAATTGCCTAACATATAAGAATTAAGAGCAAGGATGACCTTACCAGTTCATTTCAAAAAGGAAGAAAGGGCGAGGCAACCTCTAAATCTCTCCTCCACTCCTTCACCAGTCTCCTTTCTCAGGAAAGTTCCCTTTTGTTTGTATATAATACTGAACTTTCCACCAATAATTAAATGAAAATACCTTTAAGTTGATTACTGTGACAAGTAATGGCCTGGTGGCTTTCCAACTTTTTCATCTAGTAGACAGCTGAGCCTTGCTGAGACATGAGAAACGCTTTGGGCTTTCTACTTTGCACTAGGTACAAGAGTCAAGTGACTCTCTTAAAGTGATGTATATCATTGTAAGTCTCTTGACATTGTATTCTTGTTCGGTTCCAACATCTTCAAAATTCAAAATCTTATCATCAGTATATTAAAAACTGACCATGATGTCTCTATTGTCTTCAATAATATTCTCTATGTATGTACTCCCCCCAAAATAGTCTCATTCTTTCTCTCTTATACACACACACCACACACACACACACACACACACACACACCACAACCTATTGAAATTGTGTGCTCATTCTTACCCAAATTGCTAACTGTGCATCTACTCTCTACTAAGCACTGATATTCCATGTTGTAAGTGAGGAAAATGAGCCGCAGAGAGGTTATATTCCTAAAGTCACAGTTATTTACTAGAGGGGCTAAAACCCAATCTAACTCTAAAACCCAGACTAACTCTAAAACATATGCTTTTAACTACCACACTATATTGCCTCTTCTCAACCTCTTGCCATGTCCAATAAACATTTGTACTTGAAAATTCCCACTACTTTTGTGTGTCAAATAACAACATAAATGAGAATGACTGATAAATCTGCACATGAATGGATTTATTTAGTCCAATTAATATTTTGTGGTTATTTCTAAAATAACAGCAAGTAATTTTACAGACAAAAGAAGCAAACATTTTCATGCACAGTCTTACCTAATGATGTGCAATTTAGATCTAATCCCTTTAGCCCAGAGATGGAAAACTAACACTCTAAACAAATCTTATTGTGTTCTTTTGTGCTGCCAGGTTTTTAAAGGATGAAATTCTGACTGGCAGATGGACTTCTTGGCATCACTAGACATGCATCACAGAAATTGTTTTGTTTCAAAAGCTTCAAACAAGATGCCTGACATTTTTCAGTAGATATTTCCATTTATGAGCATGGTAACTTGTTGCTTGGGAGTGTTAAGGGACAATAACAAAGCTTTTTAAGGATTTTGTTCTGTTTATAACTTTTTATGATGTATAAAAAGCACATTTACTGAAACTCATCCTAGCTTGGAGTCGAGGTATTCGGTCTTGGCATGTAATCTTCCCATAGCTCCACTCTTCCACATGAAGAATTTCCCTATATCCAGTAACACGAGAAAATTAAGACACTCTGTGATACTCAGACTAACTTAGAACAGAGAAAGACATTCAGTTGTATACTGTGTGGCCAAAGTTGCTCCCTGGAACAGAGGACTTGAAGAGCATCCCTACTTCTTCCAGATCACTTGTTTGCCATATGTTACTTGAGGTTGCTACCAGATTATCATTAACTCCACATCTTCTTGGAGTACGGAAATCTGACTCCTTTTCAAAAATTCAAGTAAAAGATTTGGCAATTGATATGGCTTGGTCTTTGTTCTTGCCCAAATCTCATCTTGAAATTTAATCCCCACGTGTTGTAGGAGGAGCCTGGTGAAAGATGACTGGATCATGGGGAGAGATCTCTCCATTCCTGTTCTCATGATAATGAGTTCTCACTAGAGCTGATGGTTTCAAAGTGTGGCACTCCTCCCTCCCCCATGCTTTCTTTCTCTCTCCTACCACCATGTAAGATGTGCCTTGCTTCCCCTTTGCCTTCCACCATGATTGTAAAATTCCTGAGGCTTCCTCAGCCGTGCAGAACTGCGAGTCAATTAAACTTTTCTTGTTTACAAAATACCCAGTCTCAGGTCTTTATAGCATAATGAAAACAGACTAATACAGCAGTCTCGGAATCTCTCTTAGGTGTAGAATGGTTAAAAAAAAAAAAAAAAAAACCAAGAGAAAAACACCAGTCAGTCCGTTACCTTTAAACAGGTCATTACATCATACAAGGGAGGCAAAAGCAGTGTCTCTTCTCTTCTTGAAGGATCAAGAGAAAGAGATCTCACGTGATGCCTTATTAGTTTCAGTATCACTCACAGAATTCCTTTTCTTTCCCTGCCAAAATTCATGACTTTGACAAATGCTTATAGAACATCCCTTATCTGTCTGGAACTATCACATGGCTGGTAATGCACGAGAAAGCCTAACAGCAAGGCGCCCTGTGGTGGGCTTTTAAAAGTGGCTGCAAAATTTTTAGACATTTCTGAAACTGAGATGTGACTATGCATTCCCTTACTTTAAATCTGAGTGTGTTTAACTCATAGAATTCCCTCACTTTAAATCTGAGCATGTTTAACTAATAGAATTCGGGACAAATGATGCTATGTAATTTCTAAAGCTAGATCATAAAAGATGATATGGCTTCCACCTTGTTCGTGAGAATGCTCACATGTGGGGTTCTGAGTTGCCATTTAAGAAGTCCACCTACCGAAGCTGCCATGATATGAGGAAGCTAATCTATACATAGAGGCCGCCCCTGTGGGCACTCCAGTTGGCAGCTAATGTCAACTGCTGGCCGTGAAAGCGAGTCTTGGACATCCAGCCCAGTCAAGCCTTCAGATGATTACAGCCCTAACCAACATTTGACTAAAACCACAAGAGAGGCTTGAGGCAGGATCTGCCAGCAGAGGCCTTCCCAAAATTTGTTAAATAAAATCATGAGCAAGACAAAATGTTGTGTTACACAGCTAGGTTTTGGGTAGAGTTTCTATGTAGCAAGAGTAACAGATTATTATTTCTTGGAAGTAAAGTGCTTCTAAGACCAGTGAGCCTCAAAGAGGGTGTCAGTGAAGGCTTAAAGAAGAGTGAGGGAAATGTTATTTGAGCCTGGAAGATAGGAGCCCTTGGATATGTAGTGGTGGGAAGTTTAGGAAATCTGTCACCTGCAAAAATAGAAATGTACCTAATGAATTAATTGATCTGGCCAAGGATATTTCTAGGCTAAGTGTTGAAAATGACAAGTTATTTAAGCTGACTATCATAAAATGAAGGCAAAGGAATATAGGCTAAAGAAGAAATTACTCATTTTTCGAGCAGAATGAAAACAAATGTAAGTGGGTCAGAATTTACTGAGTTCAGAAATAAAACTGTTTTTCATCTCTAGTCTCTCCCAGAAGACAACCCTCAAAAATAAGAAAGAACCCTGGGGCAAAGATCAAATCCAGAAAACATGATAAATATGAATTCAAGTGTGTGGCTATAAAACCTTTTCTTAAGACATTAGAAGGATTTAAGGTAATAGCTCATAAACTCTTTCAAAAAGCCTTCTGTGGATTTTCAGGATGTACCTCAACGACTCTCAATGTTATATATTATCTTTCTAAAAATCCTAAAGAATAATTTTATAGCAGACTCCTAGGGAGCCCAAGGTAGACATCTACTCAGAGATCAACTGTGTCATTCATTTTCACACATGGACACACTGTGCATTATTGAATATTTGAAGCTAAACGAGGTATCATACCATTACATGACCCCCAAAAACCCCAAGTTGCAGGTGAGGGTCTTTTTTAGAAGTTTACCTCAGCATATTCTAAAATACAACATACCCAATCAAAGATTGCTACCTAGATGCATTTGTTGAGAGTCCCTCTGATCCCGGGGACTCTCAATAGACCAGATCCTGATGTATTGAATCAGTTATCAGGTTAAGCATTGCAGCCTCAGGAAAACTGCCTGTTGTGACCATTAGCTAAACACATTTTCAGGCACTCCAGTTCAGGGAATAGATAGAAGGATTTTGAGTTTGAAGAGAGCATCCTGTGTTGCAGTAATGGTAGGTTTCAGAAGCAGGAGTGTGAAGGAGATTAAAAGAAAGTTTATAGGGCCTGGCGTTAGGAGGTACACATGATCTCAGTCCCGCCAGGGCTTCACTTCATTGACGAAATCCTTGATAACATCAAAAAGCATACTTGATACTGTGAAGAGTTGCTGGAACTCGTAAATCCACTTGCCCACCATGTACCAACAGGAAGGAGAAAAGCTCCCTGGATGTGTGTTGATACTAGAGTATTTTGCAATAAGCCATATGACAAAGTGCTATTGAACAGTTTGGAAAATCAGGTTCAGCTGAAGCATGTTATTACAAGAGCAACGTACAGTAAGGCATTATAAGAGAAGCTTCAAAACTCATGGGATAGCTAAATTCTCCTTGTTAGCAAATCTTTATGCAAGAAGAGAAAAGGATGACCGATGTCTTTATGCAACCAAACCAAATAGCAGAGTTGAACTGAAGGTTTCAGTTGAGACTTGGAAATTGACGATGATGATGCTGGTTTAACAGCCTTCCCAGTCAATTAACTTCCCTGCAATTAGGATCCCAGGAAATTTTCTCCAACCTCTCTCTGCCCTGAAACCCAGAAAAAGTGGGGAGTCCTAGGGAGAGACTAGGTTCATTAATTTACTTTTAGTTTATGATATCTGACTGCAAAGAGAACACCTGTGACCATTCAAGTACAAATCACCTTTAACTTAGGTGGTTCCCATTTGTGTGGTGCACATTCAAGAAAATTTATAGAGTTGCCAGGTGAAATGAAAGTGTCTTCCCTTCCCCTCTTCAAATTTGGTTATAGAAAATATCAGTATTTTCTGGGAAATGATACTTGCTATGGGAGACTTTCCATAGCTAACTGGAAATTGAAGTAAAAAACAAGAAGGAACCAAGTAGATAGATCATCCTTGCAAGCAAAATGCCCCATAGATATTCTGGATCCTTTTTGCAGGAGGCAGAGATCATACAGTTAGGGGCTGAGAAGAACAGAGGCTGATGCACCTTCCCTGTATGTAAGCGTCATTAACCCAGAAGTAAGCCTTGATTCTAAGAGTAGAAGATGGTAGAATATACTGAAGAGAATTGTATTTTTTCAGGCCCCATATTTTCTACTACTGTGATCTTTAGGAACAATTGTATAGCCCCCTGGCAATTCACATATCATGAGATATCTTACTAATGTAAGGAGATGCCTCCTGATTAGGCTGACGCAGTGACAGTACTGGTATGAGGACAAGCACTGCGCAGGTAAGGAGGAGAAACCTTCCCAGTATCCAAGTGATAGAGCAGTGCCAGAAATCAATACCTCAAGGGCTAGTCCAAACCAAAGAGTAAAGGGACTTATTTGGGCTCAGAGGAGGAGGTCGAGGCTTGGGTGCTATAGGTACAGTCCATGTTGTCTTTCCCCCCATGCCTCAAGAAGAGGATTTTCGTGAAACACGGCCAGTGTCTGTGTTTTTCCCAGTCAGGGATGCTATATTTAATGCTGTCATGTGCCACCCAGATCCCCTTTTAGAATCAAGGTATTCACTATCCTAGTTGATTGGAATTTTGAAGGCTGAGGGCTCACAGCTGTGTCCTATTTGAGGACTTGCCCTTAGGTGAAGGAAGCTGTCTCACCCAAGGCTATCTGCTCTCCCTGGCACACAGAGCACATCCAATGCCTAGGCAATGCAGAGAACAAAAGTCTGTCCCCCAAGCCTTGATTCAAGACACCTCTAAATGGCCACTGCACCTGCAGAAAACCCTGTAGCATAGACAGAGTCTATTCCTGTAACTACAGCATGAGTAAGCTTCTCTTCTCATGTGTCCTGGGTTAACAGTAATTCCTTTAACACGTTAACTGGTTCTAACTGGATGTAAAGACACTTTGTAAGATGTGACAAAAATCAAAATTGTGACCTGGTCTCTGACTTCAAGGAGATTTTTAACTGACAGGACATATAAATGACTCCAAAATATAATACAAGGCTGTATGTCCCAGGTGTAACGTGCTAAGACATTTATTCATCCAACTTTATACACCTGCTGTGTGCTTTGTGCAGCCATATAAAGATAGTAAGATGTGAGCTCTACCATTAAAGATTTCCAGGCGTTCAGAGGAGGGAAGATCTATTTTTGACAGGAGTCTCTTCATGGAGACTCAATTTATTAATGTCTCACTTCCTGAAAGATTTGAGTTGGATTGTAAAAAGTAAGTATTTTATGGAGGGTTGGGGGCAACGGAATAGGAGGGAAATTCCAGGTGGAAGTAATAACATAAAGGCAGTAAGTGGACATCCTTTTAGATTATGAGAAATACTTTCTCATAATAGTTATTAATGGGATCTTTCCAAGTGGAGCAGGAGGAGAATATTAATCAAGCAAATGGAGTTCATGGTAGGGGGAGGCCTGAAGATAAATGTACTCAGGTGATCTGTTGGGGGACAGGGAGGAGGGCTCTTGGTATTCCCCTGACCAATTTTGGTGGTAAATGGACACATGCAGAAGTTAATCCTGAGAAGGGCACAGCAACTAGGGGCCCAGACCCCCTCAGGGAGAAGGGTCTGGGTCATCCCACCAGGTACGCAACCAAGATGAACAGATAAGATAGTTAAGGGTGAGGTGAATCTAGTAGATGGGGTTAGTAGATGAGAGAGACTATAAACATCAGGTGCAATCTAGAGAATACCTGGAGGGGTAGAGGTGGGGGTAGGTAATGGCAAGGGGTTGGGAGGAAGGAGGGGGATGAGGGAAGGGCTGACATTGTAGCTTATCCCACTAAATTTCCTCTTAAAAACTTCCAAAATTGTAAGTAGGAGACAAATTACAATTTTGGAACGGTTGTTCTTTTGTGGGGAGAACATACTGTATGAGGCTAGTGGAATGGAGTAGCATGGGCTGGATTATAGTGGATACATTTGAATACCTCCCAGATCACCCTTCATGATCAGAGCACACACCAGATGCCTGGGGTATTGGCTCTGACAACTAGCAGCTGTGTCCAACTCTGGAAATTGCTCTCAGCTGAAGGAAGCTGTCTTGCCCAAATCTAAGCTCCAATTCCTTGGGGCAGCCTATATCCAATGATTGATTCCATAATGAAGGACATCTTTGTAGGAGCATTTCGACCTTGCAAGATCTCTGTGGCATTGGGTAAGGCAAATGCTTCAACCATACTTCATTTCACTTCTGCTTCTGCCCTGTGTTGTTTTATTGCACCTGCACAGATACAGCTTTCAAAAGCACTTCTAGTAAACTCCTGCAAGCAAAACCCTAGGAAGTTTTATCTGTGCCAATAGGGTATATTTATAAAGCTGAATCTCTAAAAAGGAAAGATCCTGATGCCTCCTTTACTTATCTTTTTAGAAACAGGGTCTTGCTTTGTGGCCCAGGCTGGAGTGCAGTGGTACAATCATAACTCCATTTAATTTTTTTTGTAGAAATGGGGGGTCTCACCATGTTGCCCAGGCTGGCTCAAACTCCTGGCCTCTAGTGATCCTCTTGAGGCCTCAGCCTCTCAAAGGTTCTCAAAGGATTACGGTGGTAAGCCACCATGTCTGGCCTGCCTCCTTTATTCTGATAACCTCCTTAAGGGGTTGTCTATATAATGCTGAGTGTAGGAGATAATATATTCTGCCTAAAATAAGCGAAAGAATTTGGAACTCACAGGAAGCAATTTCATAGGAAGGGAAGGAAGATCACAAGAGGGAATGAAAATGAGTTAAGAAAAACTGATAAACATGTAAGGAGGGGTGGAGCGTGGGGAGGATGTATGGTAAATGCACCTGATAGCAGTAGTAACTTAAGCATACCCTTAGAATGAACATGTAGGACAGTCATATTTGAATGTGTTTTCCGAGCTCGGGAATCCAGGAGTGGCCAACTCAGACATTCGTTCTTTATGATAAACATCTGAGCCCTGACCCATCCTGTGGAACACAGGCTGTACAGGGGATCGAGGCCCTGAGTTCTGGATTAAATGAAGGTTGCCAGGTGGAGGTCATCAGGTGGGGGGTGTTAATTGAAAATGCTGTATCAACTGCATGCTGTTTGCAAGTGGTTGCTATTTTCCTGACCAGCCCGCTACCACTGGGCTGTGCAGTTATGTTGTCCATCCGGCTGCCACTGAACTGTAAGTAAGGCAGATGTCTTGTCTAGATCACTGCCACTGGAACATTTCTGTATGTAAGGAGGTTATCCTGTCCAGGTTGCCACCACTGGACTCCTTCCTGAGCCTCTCATAAAGCCCCATGTCTCCTTTGCTGGCTTTGGGTTTCTTCTTAGGCCTCTTGAACCTGGTGCCTTCCCTACTGAGGTTAATAGAGCTTTAGCATAACAGGAGAGGAGATTTCTTGTGGAAACTGTGAAAGGACTGAGTTTTTTATCCAGACTGAGGTGGAGAAGAAGAGTTAGGCATATGTCAATACGGGAATCATATACAGTATCTAATCCCTCCTCCACCTCCTTGGGAATTATCATGAAAATCCTTGAACTCCTACAGGTCATTGAAATTTGAACTTTGAGGTGTAGAAAAATTCATATCAAATATCTAGATTACAAAATATATTTGGTGTATCAAGTGGTTTTCCTCTTTTAGAGCTGAATTTGTTTTTATACCAGTATCCCTTCCTAAATAATTATTTTAACTATTTGTTGTGATCATTGTGATTTATCACCACCTCTACTGTAAACTCCGGGGTCACCTTTGGCTTTTCCTTTCAATGGCTATACCTAATAATTTGTCTGGAAATCTCATAGGGTCTGCATTTAAAAATTTAAATTTAGGAAGTTCTTCAATCAAAAGGAATATTAGACCAACCATAAACCTGGATCTATATAAAAAAATTAAGAGTGCTGAAAGTTAAAAAAAATCAAAGTAATAGAAAATTTTCTTTAATTTGCTCTAAAAAATAATTGATTATCTAAAACAAAAACAGTAGTAATGCATTACATGTTTATCGCAGATGTAAAAGTAAAACGTGGCCAGGTGTGGTGGCTCACGCCTGTAATCCCAGCACTTTGGGAGACCGAGGCAGACGGATCACAAGGTCAGGAGTTTGAGACCAGCCTGGCCAATATGGCGAAACCCTGTCTCTACTAAAAATACAAAAAATTAGCAGGTGTGGTGGCGGGCACCTGTGATTCCAGCTACTCAGGTGGCTGAGGCAGGAGAACTGCTGTAACCCGGGAGGCAGAGGTTGCAGTGAGCAGAGATCACGGCATTGCACTCCAGCCTGGGCACAAGAGTGAGACATTGTCAAAAAAAAAAAAAAAAAAAAAAAAAAAAAAAAAAAAATTACACCAAAGTTGGGAAGAAAGAATTGGGTATAGAGTGTTTTAAGGTTCTTATACTACGTATGAAGTAGTAGTATTTTAACATATATCCTGATTAAACACATATATTTTAAAACATACAGAAATAACTAAAATATTTATAGAAAGGTATATGTAATATGCCCATGGTAGGAATAAAACAGAATTTTAAAAAAAACAAAAGAAGGTGAAACTAAAAACAGAAAAGAAACTAAGAACAGATGGAATATTAGGAAAAGCTAGTAAGATGGTAGTTGAATCAAATCATAAATAATTAAATGTAAACAATATAAACATCAATTTCAGATACATATTGTCAAATTAGATTTTTTAAAGCAAGACCCAACTGTACATTATCTGCAAGAAACTTATTTTAAATATAAGACATAAGTACAAAGTAAAGAGATGGGAAAAGATGCACCATTAAAACTAATCAAAAGAAAACGAGAGTAGCTGTATTAATAACTGAAGTACACTCAATGAAATTTACCAGGGATAAAGAGGGATATTACATAATGATAAAGGGATCAGTTCTCCAAGAAAACATTATTGTTCTCCATGTGTAGGCATTTAGCAAGAGGACTTAAAACTACATGAAGCAAAAATCGATAAAAATAAGGCAAATCCACAATTATGGTTGGAGATTTCAACACTATTCTTGCAGGAATTGATAGGACAAAAAGAAAGAAAATCATTAAGGATATAGAAGACCTGAACAACATTATCTATCAATTTGAGCTTATATAGAGAGAACACTTCACCAATTGTCGAGTATACATTTTTTTTCAACTTAATATGGAACATTTATTAAGTGATCATCTTCTGGGTCATACAACAAATCTTAATACATTAATACACTTAATTGAAATAATATACAATGTTTGAGACCTCTCAAAAAGACATCTAGAAAATCTCCAAATATTAGAAAATAAAACTAATTATTTATAAATAATCCATTTGTCAAAAGAGGAAATTACAAGGGAAATTAGAAATCATTTTGAATTGAATGAAATTAAAGCATAACATGTCAATTTGTGGGAAGCAGCTAAAGCAGTGCATAGAGAGAAACATACAGCAGTAAAACCTTTTATGACAAAATATATGCAGAATTCAACTACTCAATTCTACTTATGATCTATCACTCTTCCTCACCTAGATTATTAAAAAGCCTCCTAACTGATGTCATAACTTCTATCCTTGCCTGCTATGGTCTTCTTAATATGGCAGCTAGAGTGATTCATTTAAATCCTATGTCAGATTATGCCGTTCTGCTCAAAATCCACATTGATTTTCCATTTTTCTCAGTGTAAACATCAAAGACCTTATGAGGCTACCTTGACCCCGTATGTTCTGGTCCACCCCTTACCTCTGTGACCTCATCTCCTTGCTCTACCTCTTCACTCACTCCATGTGGCTCCACAGCCTCCACACTGTGCCTGAAACACATCAATCACCCTCCTGCTTTGGTCTCAGACACTGGCTGTGCCCTCTGTCTAAAACAGTGTTCTCTCCAAAAGTCACAGGGTTAACACCTTCAAATCTTTGCCTAAATGTGCCCTTCTCAGTGAGGCTATCCTGGGCCATCCTCTTTTAAATTGCAACCTGTCATTCTTCTAGCCCTAATTTGCCTAATTTTTTCCCCATAGCATTTATCACTTTCTAACATAATATATATTTTCTTTTGTAGATTTCTTTTTATCATTTGTCTTCCCACTAAAATATAAACTCCAGGAAGACAGTGATTTTCTGTCCCTCTGTTTTTCCTTTTTTCTTTCTGCTGGTATATCACAAATACTCAGAAGAATGCCTGATGTGTTTGGCTCTAAATACTTGAGGATTCCAAGAATCAAGGAGACAAGGGGGACGTACAGGATTACAGAAGGGGAAAGGAACAAGGGGAGAAGAAACCTTATGTAATTTAACTCTGTGAATACTTTAGGAAAGATTTGTAGGTGTTTGAAGTATTGGTGCAGCAAATTCTATGTGTGAACATGCAACTACTCTCAAATTCAGTACCCCTGAATTTTCCTCTTAATATTTATTCTGTGGTGAGGCCTTCAGAAATCTTTTTATTGTAATTTTCATATTTCTTTCCATTTCTCAACATAATTTTGTAGATTTTCTGCCTTAAGTCTGGTATTTATATGAATAACATGGGGTTCATAATGGGAGGGGTGGCAGTATGTGTGTCCACATACCTGGAAATTACATGTCAGCGAACATATGTATACTTAGTCTTAGGGAGGGAACTATAGCTTTCTTATATTCTTAAATAGGCCTACGTCTCAAAAAATTTAAAATATTCATTGACTGTATTTATAAGATAATTTAGATTTAAGAATGCGTACCTTGTCATGTTTATAATCAACTGATCTTTGACAAAGTCAAGAAGAACATACACTGGGGAAAGAATGCCCTCTTCAATAAATGGTGCTGAGAAAATTAGATAGCCACATGCAGAAAAATGAAACTGGACCCCTACCTCACCATATACAAAAATCAACTCAAGATGGATTAAAGATTTAAATGTAAAACCCAAAACTATAAAATTAGGAGAAGAAAACCTACAGAAAACTCTTCTGGACACTGGTCTAGGCAAAGAATTTATGACTAAGACCTTAAAAGCATAGACAACAGAAACAAAAATAAGCAAATGGGACTTAAGCTTTTGCACAGAAAAACAAATAACAGAGTGAAGAGACTACCTGTTGAATGGGAGAAAATATTTGCACACATCCAGCAGGGAACTAATATCCAGCATACACAAGGAACTCAACAACAACAACAACAACAACAACCAATTTCATTAAAAAGTGGGCAAAGAACATGAATAGATATTTTTCATAAGGGGACATACAAAAGGCCAACAGGTATTTGAAAAAATACTCGAAATCACTAACCATCAGGAAAACCCAAATCAACACCACAATGAGATATCATCTTACCTCAGTTGGAATGAGTATTATTAAAAAGTCAAAAAATAACACATGTTGATGAAGATGCGGATAAAATGAACTGTTAAATTATTAATGGGAATGTAAATTAATACAGCCTCTATGGAAAATAGTATGGAGATTTCTCAAAGAACTAAAATAAATAAAATAGAACTACCATTTGATCTAGCAATCCCACTACTGAGTATCTTCCTAAAGGAAAAAGAAGTAAATATATAAAAAAGATACCTGCAGTTGTAGCACTATTCACAATAGAAGAGATATGGAATCAACCTAAATGTCTATCGCCAGATGAAGAGATAGAGAAAATGTGGTGTATGTATATATGTAATGGAGGACAGGCATGGTAACTAATGCCTGTAATCCCAGGACTTTGTGAGGCCAAGGTGGAAGATTGCTTGTGGCCAGGAATTCAACACCAGCCTGGGGAATATGGTGAGAACCTCTCTTGAAAAAAAAAAAAAAAAAAAATAGCTGACCAGGCATGGTAACTAATGCCTGTAATCCCAGGACTTTGTGAGGCCAAGGTGGAAGATTGCTTGTGGCCAGGAATTCAACACCAGCCTGGGGAATATGGTGAGAACCTCTCTTGAAAAAAAAAAAAAAAAAAATTAGCTGGGCATAGTGTCATGCACCTGTGGTCCTGGCTATTCAATAGGATTGCTTGAGCCAACGAAGTCAAGGCTGCAGTGAGCCATGTTTGTGCCACTACATTCCAGCCTGGATGACAAAGTGAGATTCTCAAAAATATACGTGTGTGTGTGTGCATATCTGTGTGATGTATAGATACACACATACATATCTTGGAATTGAACTACTCTGAATATAACCCCTTTCTCTGTCCCTTACTAGTTGTGCAATTTTCAGTGCATGCTTTAATAATCTGAGTGTTTCCTGTGTAAAGTATGTGTATATGTATGTGTGTATAGACCACACACATACACACAGTGGAATACTATTCAGCCATAAAAAGTGAAATCATGTCTTTGTAGCAGCAAAGATGGAACTGAAGGTTATTATCTTAAGTAAAACAAATCAGGCACAGAAAAACAAATGTCACATGTTCTCAAAAATAGGTACTAAAAAGTATTCATGTGGACATAGAGTAGAATTATAGGTAATGGAGACTCACAATGGTGAGAGGCTTGAAGGGAGGATGACGAGAAACTGGTTATTGGCTACAATGTACATCATGTAAGTGATAGATACCTGAGCCCTGGCTTAATCACTATGCAATCTGCATGTAACAAAATTACACATATATCCCATAAATTAGTACAACTTTTTTAAAAGATGGTGTGACTTGGAGTCATACTGCTCTGAATGTAACCCTTGCTCTGTCCCTTACTAGCTGTGCAATTTTTAGCATATGCTTTAGCAATCTGAGGCTGTTTCCTGTGTAAAGGGGGGATGCTTATACTGACCTCACTGGTTTTCTTTCTGTGAACACAAAAAGATATGATACATGTACAAGACTCAACAGAGTATATGAGACTTGGTAAGCATTCAAGTGAAAGTTATGAGTATTACTAGTGTTTGTAAAATCCTGCTTTTAAGTCACTGATTTAAAACTCAAAATAGTTTACCTTTGTAGTGTTATCCATATAACACTCCTAGACAACATAATATAGCATGTAGAAGGTCAGTAAAAATATTTGTTACATTCTACAGGTATGGGCTGACTTATAAATTTATCCTAATAGATAAACTAGGATACAATTGGATAGGCTATATAAACTTATCCTAATAGAAAAGAACTTCCATGGGGGAAAAAATCTCCATTCATTCTCTTATTCACTGAACTAATAATTACTCAGTATCTTTGTTTCACAGAGTACTATGAATATAGCAGCAATAATTTCCTTCAGGAAAATATTCTGTTATGAAATCTCACACAGAAGCTTTAAACGAGAAACCAAGACACCTCCCTTCCTACCCAGTACCCACCCACTAACCTATCAGTAGCTGTGCAGATGATCTCAGCTCCAGCTCCTGCCATTGGAATTAGTTCTGTGGCCTTGGGAAGGCCTATTCCCAGGGTATTTCTAAGATTTGAGCTGGTCTCCCCAACTTGTTTTCTAATAGCAATGTTCTCACTGCCACCAACCTTCTCCCTATCTCCATCTTGAGTGGCATAACTCAACCTCAATTTTGCCCCAAAGTTAAATGTCCTCAAAGGAAGCTCCACATCACTATCATTAATATCATGTGACCATGTTATTATTTATTTTATTTTGAAGTAGTGTCTTGCTCTGTCACCCAGCCTGGAGTGTAGTGGCATGATAATAGTTCACTGCAGCCTCAGCTTCCTGAGCTCAAGTGATCCCCCCACCTCAGCTTTCCCAGTAGCTAGGAGTGTAGGTATGCAGCATCTTGCTCCCAGCTTAATTTTTATTGTTAAATTTTTTGTAGAGAGGGGGTTCTTCTTATGTTGCCCAGGCTGGTCTCAAACTCAAGGGCTCAAGCAACTCTCCCGCTTTTCAGCCTTCTGAAGTGCTAGGATTACGGGGTAAGCCACTGCACATCCAGCCTGACCACGTAATTTTCCTAGCAGCAATGGGGTGAGATGGAAGGGTCAATGATAACAAGAGAAGGCTAAAATCCCAAATTCCCCCTCCTCTCAAACTCAAAAGTAAGTTATACAGGTATAAAGAAATCTAGGTCCTGAAGTTTGCAGTTCTTTGTTAATTTTTAACCATAGCTGCTTTTTTTTTCTTGAAACTTCTCCATAGTGCAAATGACAATTTTCATGCCTTAAGGTTTGCCCACAAAGTGGTTTCATTATTAAACCTAACAAAAAAAATGATTGACAGCAACAAGTTTAGGTTTGATTTCTTTAAATGGACCAAACTGGCAAGTTATCCACTAGCATCCCTTTCCAGACAATAATAAACCAAAATACTATTTAAGTCTGCCTCAAAGAGTGGAATACCATCTACAAGTGTGTGTTTATCAGTGTGGGAAGGGACCTTGCTTTTTCTGACAGTTTGGATCCGTGGAAACTTCACTAGAATGCTACCATAACACCTGACAGTATCTCACATTTTCCCAATCACCCTGTGGCTTTCTGTCTAAAGCATATTACACTTTCTTCTTTCAGACTTTGAAAGTTCAATTCAGAATCATGTCACTGGCTCTGTGAAGAAGTTTAACAAGGCTATATTCAGCCTCTCATTATCTTCCAATTAATTATGTTCCTCAAAACACAAGAGCCATAAGATTTTAAACCATCAACTTTAACTTCTGAGATGCTTTCCTTTCACAAATTAGTGTTTCTCAAAAGTATAATGTAAAAATAGTGACACTGACATTCTAGAAAAACAAAGCAGCTACCTTTCTTTCAACAGTTCTCTTTGGGCTAGGAGATACGATTTTACATCTATTTTTACATCTGTATTTACCTCGCAAACTATTTCAAAACACTGCTTTAAAGAGAGCTGGTATTCTTTGTCCTAAAGATAATGAAACATAGAGTCAGTTGTTGAGGAACATATATTTTGAGAATGATAGTGGGCCCTAATTAAAAACAAACAAAAAAGCACAGAAATTTGACTGATGGCCATATATAAATGATGAATCTTTAGCAGTTCTTAAAATTTTTCCCTTACCATCAGGGCATGGTGGCTCATGCCTGTAATTCTAGCCCTTTGGGAGGCTGAGGCAGGTGGATCACCTGAGGTCGGGAGTTCGAGACCAGCCTGGCCAACATGGTGAAACCCCATTTCCAATAAAAATACAAAAATTAGCTAGCTGTGGTTGTACATGTCTGTAATCCCAGCTATTTGGGAGCCTAAGGCAGAAGAATCGTGTGAACCCTAGAGAGGAATGTTGCAGTGAGCTGAGGTGGCAGTGCTATACCCCAGCCTGGGTGACACAGTGAGACTCCGTCTCAATAAATACATAAATAAATTTGCCTTTACCATTCAAAGCACTTTCTGGAAATGGAAGCCACAGCCTGCTGACCCATTTATTTAGTCCCACAGATAATAAAAATTATCTGTGCCCACCACTATCGTTACAGAGCATGTGACTAGAGATTTATTTCCATATAGCAACTGGCAAAATAAGCAGATCACATTCACACACTAGATGTTTATTGACTCTTTATGAGTGAATATCTCTATGATGTATCTTGTAAGAGTAGAAAATATGAGCCATGGCTTCTGTCCTCAAGGAGTTTGTAGGTAAATAAGAGAAGTGATACTGGCATAAATAACTATATTATAAGAAAGAAAGGTCCCTTTAAACATCTGTTTTATTTCAATGTAGAAAATAAAAGCACATTCCTAGATGAGGTTTAAGGGAATCACATAAGAAAGGTACCCTTTGGTCTTCTTCATAGCCATTTCACTTTATTTAGTCCCTTTTCTACTTCCTGCAGTCTCTGCCCCTCCCCCACACCCTGCAACAAATAAATACAAGAACCAATCCTGAAGATTTACTTTTCTAATGGCAGATGCATCAGAATTCCACACAGGTACCTTGTCTGAGGCTCTTCCCATGCTAAGCACAAAATAAAGCGTACTACTAACTCAGATACAAATCTCATGCCTTATTCTTCTAAAAGTGTTGTGTATCTTTAATCTTAACACAAGACATCAGTAGAGATTGTTTATTAAAAGAGGAAATCGAAACACACAGAGGCCGTTAGCCCACATTTTAGATATCCCATTAATTATGAGGCTGGCATTAAGAATCTTTTTTTCCAAAAGGAATTAGGCTGTGTTCCTAGTTTTGGGGTAGCTAGGAATTACTATTACTAATTACCCCATCATGGGACTGAAAAAAACAAAAAGCAATCAAAGAGTTTAGGGATATACAGTATCAGGAAACAGTCCCTGCTCTATCTCCTCAGAGTTCAAGCTACCCCAAGGTGAGGAAGTAACGATCAGAATCCCTCAGGGCTCTTCTCTGCCACGAGAACAGATAGCTGATACTGGAGAAGCCAATGATGCGTACAATTTGGATCCAAAGCCCCTGTTTCCAGTTCTACTTCTCTGATGTATTTTTCCCCCTTTAGTATTACAGATTTCTTAAATCAGAGATTATACCACCTTCCTCGAAAGTATAGTTTTGCTTCTAACTCAGAGCCCCGCCTTCATTTCAGATCTTTCTTTTCTCTTTTCCCCTGGTCAGAGGCCCCATTATTCCTTCCTCCTGAATCTTCACCATACTATAGGCCTTTATAAAACAAGCTGTGGGGAAGTGTAGTGTCCAGAGACAGAAAGAATTTAAAATGATACAGTATAAGCTGCCCTTTCAGGCTTTATTTACTTTTCACATCCTATGTTCACTTCTGACAGTGAAGGGCAACCATTTCCTTAGTATATCAATCAACCAAAAACAATACATCAAAGCTCTAACTATGTTCCAGGAACTGTCTAGCACATTATCTTCTAATGTCTAGAGAAAATACCTACTGAACCTCTTCCCACACTTTATATGATCATCCTTTTCCCTTGTTGTGGCACTCTGATCTTTTTAGTCTTATACTTTTCAATATAGAAAATTCTACTTAATAAAATGGAAAATATTTTCAGTGAAGCTTGTGTATTCCTAAAATAACAGGATTCATAAAAGTATTCATAAAGCATCTGGGATATTAGCTCTGTTAATACCATCCATGGTTTCATATAACAATATTTTCTTCAAAGTTATCCTAAAGAACAGTAGTGAACAAGATCCTAAATCCTCAAGTAAGCACTAAATGAATACACATATTCAAAACAAGAACTGGTGAAAGGGCATTTGTTTTCACAGAATTTCACATCCTAGTCAATTATGTTAATAATACCAAAGCTTTTGTAAGAAAGAAATTCTTATTCAACATCTCTTTTCACCAGGAAAAACCCAGCTAACGAAGACCATAAGCAATAGCATTATGCCTTATTTACCGCCAAAGAAATTGTAAGTGACTGTCTTTAAGCCAGTAAGTTATTTCCAAGTGAAGTCTGTTTTTTATAGACTTCACTACACAAGATAATTCTTCACTGTACTGAATCCAAAGGTTATCAAAAATTCTACATTAAACAGTAAAACAACAGGTCAGAATTGAGAGGAGCCAGCCCTGGTTCCTATAATTATTTCTTCATGATTCAAGTTAATGGGGTTTTTAAAAATTAACTGTTGATTTTTCTATATGTCCATTTTGGCAATGGCTTCTCTGAGGGAAAAATAAAGCTGCTATTTGAAGTATTAGGAGTGGGTCTAAATTCCCTAAATTCTTTAGTTCTTTTTCTTTTGAAATATTCCTTCTCACCAGTTGGATTCACTGAAAACTCTGGTCCTGTTGTAATGTACATATCATTGGCAATTACCTGCAAAATTTTTCCAAGAGGAGAGTTGACCTTCAATCCTTAAAGCAGTATCTCTTCAAGATCCAGAAAGGCTAAATGCAGGATTTCACACATCCTGAGATGTGATTCTTTTACTATCTCCTAGATATAGCTTGCTAAACTTTCTACCGAGATTTACCCAGAAAGTTTGAGAAGAAACAAGAACTTGAGAAGAGAAGGCTGAGGAACAAGGACAGAGTAACTGAAAGCAGAGTATTACAGCACAGGCCACTCATTTCCAGTCATCTTACAAAGAATGTGCTAATGTTATTCCCATTATCAGTGTTTCCTTAGTATATCTGGTTACAATACTATAATCATCTACAGGGCAAAAATAGGCCTTATAGGGTTCTATTAATTCAGTCCTTAATACCATGCCAAAATTGCTATATAATAGATGCTTTCAGGTAATGCTTGCTACAACCTAATAGAGCCAAACACATCACAAATTAGGAGAGTAACAAGCAAATTCCATTTAATTTGTTTTTATAAATATAGGAATTGAATGAAGGAATTTTGTATGAGTCATGGCCACACACAAACTCCAGGTCTCCCTTCTGAGATGTCCCCAGCTGAAAGCCAAATTGTGCTGGAAACTTTTTTGCCTCATCTTTTGGTAACTGCTCCCACACAACCCCTCTATAGGCAGAGCGCACATTGCTGTTCCTTTCTTTGACCACTCTCCTTTCTCCTCTTTAATTTTTCATTACCGTTTCCAAAGAAAGCTGTCAATAATCCTGACTTAAGAATGTCTCCCTTCTTTGAAGTCTTATAGTCTTGTCTAAAGTCAATAGTCTTGTCAATATGCATAGTTATGTCTATACCACATAACATAATTACATACAGTGTTCTGCCTAGGTTGTGTGGGCTTAATTTCCCCAGCTAGACTAGAAGTACTTTAAAAGCAGAGTCTACCTCTTATTTTCATCCTTCGAGTGGTTTCCCCAATGATGGACACAGAAGGAAATAAATAAAGCCTTCCAAGTTCCCATATGTTGCCAAACTCTAGACCTCTCTAATATCATGTCCTCCTGTGTTCTGCCCAGGTACAGCTCTCACTCCAGACACTCTTCCCTTACTCCCTGTTTCCTCCCTGCACAGTAAAATGCTCATGTTCTTGGAGCTTTAGTTGATAAGTAGTTCTTCTAATAGTAATCATCCTTGACTATGATGTTTTAACAGTGACCAGGTAAAGACAAAGCCCCTATCTATCTAAAGGGATAATGACCAAAGATCATTGCAAATCAGTGTTCCAAAGATCTGGAGACATGGGGTTTTTGAAATCCCTAAACTTACACAAAGTAGGTAGCCATGTATACCAGCTGGGTATAAGCCAAGATTTAGGCCCCACATCCTGATCATTCAGCATATTGCCTCTTCTAGTTACCTCCTTTTGCATGAAAAAGGTCATTCTGATTTTTCAAAAGTATAACTTATAGAAAAAAAGACAAGGTGAAACATTATTTTTAAAAGATAGAACTACTATGTTTCACAGGCTTGCAGATAGAAAACAGAACTCTGAAAATAGCATAGAACACACATCAGGAAAAAAGTCCCCAGTGTTTTAAAAGAGCTGATGTAGTGAATCAGAAAGAGAAATAACAAAATGAGTTGATGATAATGGAGAAAACTTTGAATTTTTTTAGAAACACTGTCACTCAAACATTGGTCACACTACACATTGATTTTAACCTTCCCACAATTGAAAACATGATATTCAAATGTGTGAGTAGTGAGGCAGGGAGAGGTGGAGAGAGGGAAATGAGAAAATTTGTAAAAGTTTATTATCTTCATATTATATATTTTAAAAAAATGTTACATCCTACCCAAGAGCATGCAGTTAGAATGAGGCTGTTGGTGAGTGGCTTACTGAAGGGGTAGGACTGATTTAACCAGTCTTTAGTTGCTTTGTGTCAAATACTCTTCTAAACTCTTTATGTTTATTTACTGATTTCTTAACCAAAATCCTTTGCCAAGAACTGTGAAGAGTCTGAGATTTTACTATACTTGTAAGCTAACATACTACCTTATCACAAATGCATGGATCCTGACAAAAGATACGAGACTTCTGGGTCAGAGACAGAGGACTTCATTACAGATGAAGTATCTCTTATCTTGGGACAAGAGGTGTTTCAGATTTGGGATTTTTCAGATTTTGGAATATTTGGATGTATGAAAGGAGATATCTTGAGAATGGGACCAAAGTCTAAACACTAAATTCATTTATGTTTCACATATACCTTATATACATCACCTGAAGGTAATTGGTAATTTTATAAAATATTTTCTAAAATATTTGTGCATGAAACAAAAGTTCTTACTGCGTTTTGACTGTGGCTCATCACATGAGGTCAGGTGTGCAATTTCCCAGATGTGGTGGTATGTCAGTACTCCAAACATTTCAGATTTTGGAGCATTTTGGATTTTGAATTTTGGGATTAGGGATGCTCAACTTGTATTCACATTAAGAATAATAGAGTACCACCATTTGTACCAGTTCTCTGAGGGCCAAATGACACCTACATTTGGAGATGGTACTCTTACAGGACAGAAATCCTGAGATTAGGGAACCCAAATATTTCAGAAAGGCGGGAAGTATGCTCACCTTTGCTCCAGAGGGAGATATTGTCTTTATCATGCTAGAAAGTCAGCACACCTGCCCTTTGCTCTGGAGAAAAATGTATCTTTCAAGGCAGTTTGCTATACTAACATCTTTAAAAATATAGTCTGAAACAGGAATTGTCAGTGTTTCTGCACTCAAGACAGGCAGAAATGTGAGAAACCTGTGGAGAATTATCTCCCAACATCTGTGAGTAGATACTATCACTAACTAATTTTATAGGTGCAAAAACTAAGAAAATGAGAGGTTAAGTAATTAGCCCAAGGTCAAACCCAGATAGTCAATTCCAAGAGCTGAGGATATTAACCAATGTGATTAACTTATTTTCTCTTGAATGTAAGCATTATTATTTAAATATACAGCAACATGCAAAAGTTCTTAATGTCATCATTCCAGCAGCTTATGTTTCTCATCTAGAAAGTAGGCAAGGGACCAGTGGGAAGAGGGCTTGAGTTAGAGGTTGTCTTTGTAATCCTTTCAGATTTAGCACGCCTTGATTCTAAGATTTGTCTATTAGAATGAAGAGACAGTGTGTGTAAGTGGATGTCATGCAGACTGAAAACTGAAAAATAAGAGCATCTATTTCATTGTCAGTGTATATTTAAAAACTTTTATCAGGACCTTTGCATTCCTTATTTTTTATGAGATTCTTGAGAAAAGTGAGTGTTGAATTACCACTTAAGGTATTTTTGGTCTTTCTAATTATAGTTCATGGCTAGGGTAAGCATATACTTTATTTTCCAACTACCCCTATCATAAAACTTCCTTTTTCTATAATATGACTGAGAATATTATGTAAGAATAAACTGAGAGCAGTCTTTAAGCTGTTTATGCCTGGAATGTTGCCAGGCCAGCATGTGCTGGATGGAGCATTACCAAAGAAGGGAAAGAAAAGCAAAGAAACTGCTGAAACATTAGTGACATAGTCAGACTATGACTCCTCTTCATTTCCACAGGACATCAAGAAATGTTTTTCTCAAGTTGGAATCTACTTTTAGAACTACCAGTAGATATTGACTGGCTCTCTAACCTCATGCATAATATCAGACACTTCATCTCATCAGCAGTTAGATCGTGGTCACATGTTGCCTGTTGTTATGAAGACCTTTTGAAATCTCAGGGCCAGAGACACATAAGAGCGGCCCTCCTGCTGCTTTATATGTTGATGTTCCTTGGGAGATTGTCCTTGACCCGCTTCTTCTCTCATTCTGCCTACTCTCTTCAGGGTGTCTCATCTATTCCCTGAGCTTCAAAGGCCACTTATACCCTAATGACTCCCCAGTCTCTAAATGTGGTTCACCATGCCCTCCTGAGCCCTTGGCCCATACAATCAACTTTCTGTTGAAAATCTTCACTTGAATATGTTGAGGACATTTCACATTCAACTGTTTAAGATGGGTATCACCACCTTCTAAACCCACTTCTTCTCCTTATATATTCTCCACATCATTTAGGGGCATCACCGTCTACTCAGGAATCACCATGTCCTGCTAATATTCCTTACTAAATTTCTCCATTTCCAATGACAACATCTTTGCAGAAATTGCTATTAATTTTGATCTTGACCATTATGTCATTGTCTAATTGATCTTCTGAAGCCAGAATTCTCTCTATAAAATGCACACCTGATCATGTCAACCTTCTTCATAAAATCGCTCAATGTTTAGAAACACCCCAGCTATCAATAGGGTAAACCCTGACCTCCTAATATTACTTCAAAGCCTCTATAATTGGGCCCTTGCTTGCCTCTTTAGCCTCATGGTGACTGAGTGACCTCATTCTAGCCATACTTGTCTAATTTCAGATCATCACACCAACTTCTCTCTTTTTTCCCCTCCCTTACAGATTGTCCTTCCTGTGTTGGGTACCATTTCTATTACAAAATGACCAATTCCTGCTCATCTTACTCAGCTGGAAAAAGATCCATATTCAGAGAGCCTTCCCTGACCCATAGACGACTATGGGCTCTCATAGTGTCTTGAACTTCCTCTATCATTAGTCTTGATCCCGTTTTCTAGTAATTCTTTACAGCAATGCCATCTGCTTCATTGGATTTTAAGCCTGGAAATGGCATGACCATGCTTGAATCTCCAGCATTTGGCCTGGAACATGGCACTTAGTAGGAGCATAATACATTCCTGTTAAATTAATGAATGAATGAACCAATAAAGGATCTGCCCAGGTTCACTTTTGTGAGTAGGAGAGTGGCCAGGTGAAGCAGCATCCAGCCTTTTAGCTTGACTTTTTCTAGACTTCTTTCCTAAAATGTAAATGGTAAGGCCCAGACAATTTCTTGGATTGAGGCTCAAAGTACCTCCTTTGGATTTCTTAGAAAAGTCATAATTTAAGAGCAAAAGTTAAGACAGTTCAGGATCAATCTTCAAAATAAAGAGATAATGCCAGATTTTTAGTGTATCTCTTTTATACATTGTATTTCTCTTTTCCCGTGTTTAAAAATTAGAATTTTACAAAGTGTTTAAAATGATAACATTTCTTCTTTTTCGCCTCCATTTTTTAAAAGTTTCTTTAGGAGAATGGCAGGACTCTTTGTGCCATATAAAATAGGAATTTAAATTAGGAGGTATAACAATATTCCACTGCCTCTGAATTTAGTCATTGTTTTGCACGCCATCGAGTATATCATAAAAGTATATCCTGGATTACACAACAACAGGAAGGAGGAAATACTTTCCAGATCATGAACTTAAATTATGGAATTGCAAAGCAAACTTTCATGACAAGTCTCCTCCCTACCTTCAGCCCACCAACTCCAGGGACACTTCTCTGATGTCTGAGCTAAGTGGTATTTTTGTCAGTTTTAAGCATTGCGTTTGCTGTTCAGGCAAGAGGGAGATTTCATTTTTTTTTTTTCAGTTTAGGGGAAAAAGTGAGAGTTAGGTTTTTTTCAATTTAGAGGACAAAGAAAACTGGGCCATCCATGTTCCTTTCTCTACCCTATCACTTATCACAGACTATTTTGTATGCATGATCTAATGACAACCATTAAGTATCTGAGAGAAACCTAGAGAAAAGTTATGTGATTGCAAATTTATGATCTCAAGAAATAAGGACTTCTGACTCCTACTTTTAACCCCATCAATAGAGCAGCATGATTATAATTAGAATGACCATGCCTTCAGATTTGCTCAGGACAGCGCTTGTTTGATCTGTTGTTCTGAGCTAATTTTTATTTTTATTTTTATTTTTTTGAGACAGGGTATCGCTGCCTCACCCAGGCTGTAGTGCAGTGTTTGGATCTCAGCTCACTGCAACCTCTGCCTCTCGGGCTCCAG
Source organism: Colobus angolensis palliatus (assembly GCF_000951035.1). Taxonomy (NCBI): domain Eukaryota; kingdom Metazoa; phylum Chordata; class Mammalia; order Primates; family Cercopithecidae; genus Colobus; species Colobus angolensis. Next base: position 1,093,676 of record NW_012118399.1, read on the forward strand.
TGGATCCTCCCACCTCAGCGCCCCAAGTAGCTGGGACTACAGGGGTGTGCCACCACACTTTTTGTAGAGATGAGGTTTTGCTATATTCCCCAGACTAGTCTCAAACTCCTGAGCTCAAGCGATCTGCCTACCTCGGCCTTCCAAAGTGCTGGGATTACAGGCAGGAGCCACCGCACCCAGCCCTGAGCTAATTATTAATAGTGATCCTTTTATTCTCAAAAACATCTTTGGGATGTAAATTACATAGTCATTTTAAATATAATGGTTATTTAGCATAACACCAACTCACTAGGTTTCTTTTTTCATTCCTCGTTTTCTTTTTCGAGAGCTTACTGTGTGCCAGGCATTGAGATGGCTCTTTTTCACTTGCACTCTAATTAAGTTTTTATAACAAATTCACTGTGTAGATAATGTCACTGTCTTAAACAACAGGAAAATGTGATTCAGAAATGTTAAGGCATTACCCAAGGCCACACAACATTACATGATAGCCAACATTTAGATGTGTTTCTGGGCAACTGGAAAATGGTTCTCTTTCAATTATATTATGTGCGAGTTCAAAATGGAGCCTTAAAAACACACGTCCCCTAACCCTTCTCCTCCCTCCTCCAGCGCTACTTCTCCCTCCTCCTGCCCATGTGAATAAAGAAAACACACAGACAGAAGCAGCAAGCAACCTAGAGTGGCTTGGTGCAAGACAGAGGCTAGCTGACCCCTGGGTGATGGTACATGATGGACTTAGCCAGATACTGGAGTAAATCATGAATTTTAACAGCTCAATTGTCCTGAATGTGTTTCAGATCACTCTGTGTGTCTCTAGGGCTCCCTTGAAAGAGAAAAAGCTACTCTGGAGAACTTCCACTATGTGCTTCTCACTCTCTTTGTGGCCCTGGAAACAGAACGGAACTCCTCCCTAACCTGCTGCCCACTGCTACCAGTCTTTCCCACACCCCAGATATTAAGAAAGATAATCAGGCCTTCAAATAGAAGTTTCCCGATTATGAGTCATGGCTTACTCAGCCTTTGTTACAGAGAACCTGGAAGCCTTTGAAATACGCTGTTGATTTTGGCAGTCTTAACTCCCTGTGCGGTTATCAAGAAACAAGTTACACGACTAATTTGCTTGAGAAATTACCTCTGTAATGAGTGTATTAAGAAGAGCCTATGTTAAAGGGCCTGGTGTTTAATATACAGTGTTTAATGTCAGTATATATGAATATCTACTCATTTCCTTGCAAAATACTTCATAGCTAATAGTTCCCCAACAAATAGCTGTTACATTGAATTAAATAAAGATATCAATAAAAGCTAACGTTATGATAGGGTACTTTCTATGTACTTTCTATCAGCCAGGCATTATAGTAAGAGATTTTTTTTTTCTCTCTGTAAACACACACACATATTGTATATATGTAAAATAAACATATAAGTGTATTATGTGTGTTTTATACATAATATATAATATACATAATAAATACTAAGTATAGACATTTGAATTTAATTAAACTAGATATGAAAACAACATACACCAGCATAACTTCCTTAAGGCTAGTTATTTTTATTTTATTTATTTATTTTTTGAGATGTAGTCTCGCTCTGTCACCCAGGCTGAAGTGTAGTGGCCGGATCTCAGCTCACTGCAGCCTCCGCCTCCCGGGTTCATGCCATTCTCCTGCCTCAGCCTCCCGAGTATCTGGGACTATAGGTGCCTGCCACCACGCCCGGCTAATTTTTTTGTATTTTTTAGTAGAGACAGAGTTTCACCGTGTTACCCAGGAAGGTCTCAATCTCCTGACCTCGTGATCCACCTGCCTCAGCCTCCCATAGTGCTGGGATTACAGGCGTGAGCCACCGCGCCCAGCCCAAGATTAGTTATTTTTTAATATGTACCTTATAGAGATAATTTCTGAAACAATTATGTATTATACCAGGGTGGACATTATATAGTTTCAAGAAAAATAAATTGTTATATTCATTTAAGTTAAATTAGATATATACTATTATAGTATAGATGCTTTATAGCCCTTATCTGCAAAACATGAATAATAATATGACCAAATTATTAAGGTTGGCAAGCAGATAAAATTGATCAATGCAGTGAAGTGTGGCTCCCAGAATTTTGCAAGCACTCTATAAATCAGTGACCTCTTCATAACTACAGTGAGACTTGGGATATAGATAGGTATTTAGGAGAAAAATCTTGTTCAGTAGTTTGTGTAAAGGCACTGTTTAAATACACGCATTTGTTCTATAATTATAAATATTGTTATATTGTTATTAATATGTAAACTTAAAGTATTAGCTTTAACGTTGACTTGGGAAGGTAAAATTTTTATAGTCTACAGTTTTTCAAAGATAGATTCTGAAGATTTTGCCTGAAAAAAGAAATGCTTTTTTAAAAAATGTACTTTGAACCTAAACAGCAGAAAGGAAGGTTAAGTAGAAAAGTTCTCTTTTTTCATCTAAGCCTAAGCCAGTCAGCAAGTAGAGCTCTCCTGCCCATTAGAATTTGTTCAACAACAGACAGGTGATCTAATGTAGGTCAAGACCCAAAGAAATTTTCAAAGTCTTTGATAAAGGAATTTCCTTGTTCTTACAAAAATTGCTGAAATAACTGGTTTCTCCTTTGTTGCATATCTTTGTGCAAAGATTCAAGGCTTAAAACTGCTGCAGTCATCTTACTACAGTTTGAAGATTAGGAAGATACACGGAGGAGATAATAGCTAAGAGAGATGCAGAGGAATAGAGCTGTAGAATTGTATTAAGCCAGGCTAAGGCAGAAATCTTGACTAAGGTCAGTGAGTTTTCTCAAAGCATAGTCCTAGACCAGAAGCATCAGCCTCACCTGGGAATCTGTTCAAATACAAAATCTAAAACCCTGTCCCAGAAATGTGGAATCAGAAACTCAGGGAGGAGCTAGCTCAGCAATCCATGCTTTAAGATGCCCTCAGGGGATTCTGATGCACACTAAAGTTTGAGAACCACTGGTTTAAGCCAGTTTGAATAACATTTTCTTGTTACTTGCTCTCAAAAGTATATTAAATGTAACACCTAGTGAAAATATACTCAAACTGACTAATGATTAACTAACATAAAAAATTCCAGAAAGGGAAATCATGGTATAATATGCCTGGAAGAGTTCCCTGTTATAGTATAGTAGCTATACTCAAAGGTTTTGGACCCAGACTGCCTGGTTTCATATCCCAGTTCCACTACTCATTAACTGTGTGACCTGGAGAAAACTAGTTTAGTTTCTTCCTCTGTAACCTGTAGGTAATCTTATGGCTTTTCTGAATATTAAATTAGTTAATAAATGGAGAGCAATTTAGAAATTTTCCTGATTGCTAATGTATTCTGAGCACTCGGTACGTATTAGCAATTATTACCATCAACACATAAAATATTCATCACATTAGAGGAGTCCTAAAGAACAAACCACAGCAGACTAAACTGACCACATTAATATTATTTTAATAATGTGATATTGTTGGCACCAAATTACTCTCATGATGGCATTTGGGTTCAAAGTAAATAATTTTATTATGACATGTGTATCTCATGATGGGGACAACACTGTAATTGTTTATTTAAAAATTTCTCTGAAAAGTCAGAATCTAATGTTAATTTTTCATTTACTCAACAAGTATTTACTAAGGACCAATTAATAAAGTGCAAAAATTTTTATTGTAAACACATACACACACTTCTTTCTAATAAAGCTAGAAAAAAAAAGACTGGATGTTAATAGACCTGTTAGTGTTGATCTTTGGGCAATGGAACTATGGTTTATAGTTTTCTTTTTATATAGTCTGTATTTTTAAAAAGTATCTTGTTAGTATTTAATAAAAGTACATTTCTAAAAAGCAATAAAAATTACTTTTCTTTGAAGGAAAACAGAGTTCCAAATAATCTAAGGGCATCCAGATATCATTTTTCACTTGTGATATAGTAGCCAATCAATTCTGCATTGCACAGCACTCAGTTCCTAGATTGATTATTGTTCCTACAGGAAGATTCAAGCCAGACAGAGTTCACTACCTGAGTTCAGGACCAGCTCATGTCTAACCTCCAGACTTCAAGAGTAGAAATCAGTTACGGATGCTTTAGGACAGAGCATAGGCACTGAAACCCACAGCCAGTGGAAAGTTGCTTCATGAACCAGTCCATTCTGCCTAAGTATCCTTTGGGCTTCGACTGGGGATGCACAGTAAGGAAGCTGGCCAAATGTTTGAGGTTACAAATCTCAGGAAGAATCTTAATCCAGGAACCAGCCTAAGATCTCTCTCACACACACTTGGGTTCATCAAAGGACAGATTCTCCTGGTCAGATTTAGCAATGTTAGGTAATTATGTACTCAGGAACCATGGTAGCAAGCATTCACGACCCACAATGCTAGCAAATCGCAATTTACAGTCAATAAGTAGACAGTACACACATTCTAATTACTCTCTCTTTACTGAGTTGATTTGTAACTATTCATTTTCTTCCTATGCTCCTGTTCTATTCCCATCACAAACTAAATGGAACAGGGAAAGAATGGTAGCCAATATGTAGCACAATTAAGAGCTTGACTCTGTAATAGGCAGTCGTAGGTTTCCATCCCATTCTAAAGAATGGGATAAAGGTAAGTTTGATGGGTCATGCATACAAAACTGTGTGACCTATCAGACTCCCAACCTCTTAAACCAATCTCTTCGAGCTGTTTTGAGGGCTAACTAAAATAATACATGTGCAATGATTAACTCAGTGTCTGGTGCAGAGGAAAGACTCAGTAAAGATTAATCATTTTTTTTTTTTTTAACTTAAGTTCAGGAGTACATGTGAAGGCTTGTTACATAGGTAAACCCACATCATGGGGGTTTGTTATACAAATTATTTTGTCACCCACATACGAAGCCTAGTACCCGTTATTTTTCTTAGTTCTCTCCCTCCTCTCACCTTCCACACTCCAGTAAGCCCCAGTGTGTATTGTTCCCCTCTATGTGTCCACGTGTTCTCATCACTTAGCTTCCACTTACAAGTGAGAAGATGTGGTATTTGGTTTTCTGTTCCTGTGTTAGTTTGCTAAGGATAATGACCTTTAGCTCCAGACATTTCTTGCAAAGGACATGATCTCATTCTCTTTTATGGCTGCATAGTATTCCATGGTGTATATGTACCACATTTTCTTTAGTCTGTCATTGATGGGCATTTAGGTTGATTCTATGTCTTTGCTATTGTGAAAGTACTGCAGTGAACAAATGTATGCATGTGTCTTTATGATAGAACAATTTATATTCCTTGGGGTATATACCCAGTAATGGGACTGCTGGGTTGAATGGGATTTCTGGGTTGAATAGTGGTTCTGTTTTTAGTTCTTTGAGGAATTGTCACACTGTTTTCCACAATGGTTGAACTAATTTTCACACCCACCAGTAGTGTATAAGCATTTCTTTTTCTCTACAAAGGCTAATTTTTAATAATGTTGTTCATTTTGGTGATGGTGGGGAGCTTTCTTCTTCTATCTATATTCTCTGCTATTATCACTACATAATGGGGTATAAGCAACAAATGTCATGGAGGTAAAACTCTCCTAATATATGTACTTTCCTATCCCTGTAATGAAGAGAGAAGCAAAAATAAATGTGTGTGTGATAGTTTCCACACAGTGAAGTTTTAGTGATTTCAGAAATGCTGGGCTTCTAGAGAACAAATAACCAAAAGGAAATTAGTATAGTTGACAAATTGTTACTTAGTAGCCTGTGGCTCAGGCCTTCCTTGGGCAAGTTGGCAGTAGGAGAAAGAGTACTCAGACTGATCATCCAGCAAAAGGGCACTGAGCTTGGCAGCTACCTGTTGGTAATAACGAAGTGCCTAAGAGGTACAAAATCCTTGCCTTTCCCTGTCAACTTCAGACCCTCCTTGCTGCATCCATGAAGTCTATGTCTAAAGCAAGTAGAGGCCAGCCTCCTTCTGGACCTAGAATAAAATGGGTCTCCTGAGGTCCCTCCAAACTTGGGGCAGCCAGTGTCCCACCAGGCTTCATGTGCTGCTCTCACCAGGTCTTACTCTCCCATTCCCTTTAACTCTCATTCTTGTAGCTGTGCAAAAACTAGGAAAGAGGAAGTTCCAGGCCACATAATCAGATATCATCTTACTTCACACAGCCACCCTTATTTGTAAATTGTTACTTATTTACAAAGGGAAATGTGGCATTGATGGACAATGCTTTAACATACATTATTGAAAGAAAAAGCTTAAGTACTAAATTGTATTTTATGGGAAGGGAAACAGAGGAAGCTTGCAAACAACAAATGACTTTCAACAATGCAGTTATGTTTCTACTTTACTAGGCTCATTTGGAGGATAAATAAGACCTTGAAGCCAGTTTTGGAAATATATCAAATCATAGAACTGAAATGATCTAAGCAAATGATGTATCTGTTAAAAAACCTCATGGGATCCAAAAAGCTAATACTTTAAAGGTTAATAAGGTTACTTTGCTCATTAGGGTCTTCTCTCTTCTGCCAGAATATCTTGTCATAAAACCTCAACTATGCCAAATGTCTAAGGCTTAGAATTATCACTGCATCTGTTATGTGCTCTAGAGAATATCAAGGTTCTCAGACTTTCTCTCAGTGAAGTACAATTAAGAATCCTGTGTTTGTTGTGAAGTTTAAAAAAATAAAAAGTATGATTCACTTCCTATTCAGACTCTAGTTTCTTTAAAAAGTAACAGTTGACTGCTTTTGCCCAGCCCATACTTCTTCTTTATTGTGTGTTACATTCTATTGTTAATTAACAATAAGCATGTTCACAACGGGAAACCTTTGATGGATTCAATTTTAGAATCAAGTTAACACGGAACTATTAAAACTTAGTATAGAATCAGAGATCTGGAGTCCACTAGATGTATTAGCCACCCTAGAACTTCTAATTCAATGCAGAATTAATTCTGAAATGCTCTCTGTCTTACACCAAACAACTAAAATTATTGTTTCTCCTCAAGTTTTAAGAAATGCAGAGTTTCAGCAAGAACCAAAACATCAGGGGAAAAAAAAATAAGAGAATCCCTTTCTACATAGTTTACTGATCATAAAATCACCATATGCCCCATTGCTTCTAATTGACTGCTCCTCAAGCATTTTCACCAAGTTAGAGGGAAAATCAGGATGCAGAATTATTCAGGAGGCATTTTGGAAGTACACTAAAGGAAATGATAGTCTCATCGAAGTAAGTAGATGAACATTTTGATAAACAAATGAGTTCTTTCTAAAGAGACAATTTACCTTTTAAAATATGTACAATTGAGATGCATTCCAAGATGGCTGAATAGGAACAACTCTGATCTGCAGCTCCCAGCATGATAGACACAGAAGACGGGCGATTTCTGCATTTTGCATTTCCAACTGAGGTACCTGGTTCATCACACTGGGACCGATTGGTCAGTGGGTATAGCCCACAGAGGGTGTGCTGAAGCAGGGCACAGCATCTCTTCACCCAGGAAGTGCAAGTGGTCAGGGGATTTCCCTTTCCTAACCAAGGGAAGCAGTGACATACAGTACCTGGAAAAACCGGACACTCCCACCCAAATACTGTGCTTTTCCCTAGGTCTTAGCAACCAGCAGACAAGGAGATTCTCTCCCATGCCTGACTTGGCAGGTCCCATGCCCACAGAGCCTTGCTCACTGCTAGCACAGCAGTCTGAGATCAGACTGTGAGGCAGCAGCCTGGTTGGGGGAGGGGCGTCCACCATTGCTGAGGCTTGAATAAGTGAACAAAGCGACTGGGAAGATCGGACTGGGTGGAGCCCACCGCAGCTCAGCAAGGCCTACTGCTGTTAGACTCCACCTCTGTGGGCAGGGCATAGCTGAAAAAAAGGCAGCAGACAACTTCGTCAGACTTAAACGTCCCTGTCTGACAGCTCTGAAGGGAGCAGTGGTTCTCCCAACATGGCGTTTGAGCTCTGAGAACAGACAGACTGCTTCTTTAAGTGGGTCTGACCCTCGTGTAGCCTAACTGGGAGACACCTCCCAGTAGGGGCAGACAGACACCTCATATAGGTGGGTGCCCCTCTGGAATGAAGCTTCCGGAGGAAGGATCAGGCAGCAATATTTGCTGTTCTGCATCATTTGCTGTTCTGCAGCCTCCGCTGGTGATACCCAGGCAAACAGGGTCTGGAGTGGACCTCCAGCAAACTCCAACAGACCTGCAGCTGAGGGACCTGACTGTTAGAAGGAAAACAAACAAACAGAAAGAACATCAATATCAACAAAAAGGACATCTACACCAAAACCCCATTGTAGGTCACCAACATCAAAGACAAAAGTTAAATAAAACCATAAAGATGAGGAGAAACCATAGCAGAAAAGCTGAAAATTCTGAAAACCAGAGCACCTCTTTTCCTCCAAAGGATCGCAGCTCCTCACCAGCAACAGAATGAAGCTGGCCGGAGAATGACTTTGATGAGTTGACAGAAGTAGGCTTCAGAAGGTCAGTAGGTCACAAGGAAACTAAAAACCTTGAAAAAAGGTTAGACAAATGGCTAACTAGAATAAACAGTGTAGAGAAGACTTTAAATGACCTGATGGAGCTGACACCATGTACAAGAAGTTGGTGACACATGCACAAGCTTTAATAGCTGATTTGATCAAGTGGAAGAAAGGGTATCAGTGATTGAATAACAAATTAATGAAATAAAGTGAGAAGACAAGGTTAGAGAAAAAAGGGTAAAAAGAAATGAACAAAGCTTCCAAGAAATATGGGACTATGTGAAAAGACCAAATCTACATTTGATTGGTGCACCACAAAGTGATGGGGAGAATGGAACCAAGTTGGAAAATACCCTTCAGGATATTATCCAGGAGAACTTCCCCAATCTAGCAAGCAGGCCAACATTCAAATTCAGGAAATACCAAGAACATCATAAAGATATTCCTCAAGAGGAGCAACCCCAAGACACATAATTGTCAGAATCACCAAGGTTGAGATGAAGGAAAAAATGTTGAGGGCAACCAGAGAGAAAGGTTGAGTTACCCACAAAGGGAAACCCATCAGACTAACAGCAGATCTCTCTGCAGAAACCCTACAAGCCAGAAGACAGTGGGGGCCAATATTCAACATTTTTAAAGAAAAGAATTTTCAACCCAGAATTTCATATCCAGCCAAACTAGGCTTCATAAGTGAAGGAGAAATAAAAATTTTTACAGGCAAGCAAATGCTGAGAGATTTTGTCACCACCACACCTGTCTTATAAAAGCTCCTGAAGGAAGCACTAAACATAGAAAGGAACAACCAGTACTAGCCACTGCAAAAACATGCCAAATTGTAAAGACCATGGATGCTATGAAGAAAATGCATCAAAATAACCACCTAACATCATAATGACAAGATCAAATTCACATATAACAATTAACCTTAAATGTAAGTGGGCTAAATGCTCCAATTAAAAGACACAGACTGGCAAATTGGATGAAGAGTCAAGACTCATCAGTGTGTGGTATTCAGGAGATCTGTCTCATGTGCAAAGACACACATAGGCTCAAAATAAAGGGATGGAGGAAGATCTACCAAGCAAATGGAAAGCAAAAGAAAGCAGGGGTTACAATCCTAGTCTCTGATAAAACAGACTTTAAACCAACAAAGATCAAAAGACACAAAGAAGGCCATTACATAATGGTAAAGGGATCAATTCAACAAGAAGAGCTAACTATCCTACATATATATGGACCCAATACAGGATCACCCAGATTCATAAAGCAAGTCCTTAGAAGCCTACAAAGAGACTTAGACTCCCACATAATAATAATAACGGGAGACTTTAACACCCCACTGTCAATATTAGATCAACAAGACAGAAGATTAACAAGGATATCCAGGACTGGAACTCAGCTCTGCACCAGGCAGACCTAATAGACATCTACAGAACTCTCCACCCCAAATCAACAGTATATACATT
>NW_012118399.1:1105060-1173590 GCF_000951035.1 Colobus angolensis palliatus
AAATAAAGGGTATTCAATTAGGAAAAGAGGAAGTCAAATTGTCCCTGTTTGCAGATGACATGATTGTATATTTAGAAAACCCCATTGTCTCGCCCAAAATTTCATTAAGCTGATAAGCAACTTCAGCAAACTCTCAGGATACAAAATCAATGTGCAAAAATCACAAACATTCCTACACACCAATAACAGAGATCCAAATCATGAGTGAACTCCCATTCACAATTACTTCAAATAGAATAAAATACCTAAGAATCCAACTTACAAGAGATGTGAAGGACCCCTTCAAGGAGAACTACAAAACACTGCTTGATGAAATAAAAGAGGACACAAACAAATGAAAAAACATTCCATGCTCATGGAAAGGAAGAATCTCTATTGTGAAAATGGCCATACTGCCCAAGGTAATTTATAGATTCATACTGCCCAAGGTAAGGTAATTTTTAGATTCAATGCCATTTCCATTAATCTACCAATGACTTTCTTCACAGAATTGGAAAAAACTACTTTAAAGGTCATATGGAACCAAAAAAAGCCCTCATTGCTAAGACAATCCTAAGCAAAAAGAACAAAGCTGGAGGCATCACACTACCTGACATCAAACTATACTACAAGACTACAGTAACCAAAACAGAATGGTACTGGTACCAAAACAAACATATAGACCAATGGAACAGAACGGAGGCTTCAGAAATGACACCACACATCTACAACCATCTGATCTTTGACAAACCTGACAAAAACAAGAAATGGGAAAAGGATTCCCTATTTGATAAATGGTGCTGGGAAAACTCGCTAGCCATGTGTAGAAACCTGAAACTGGATCCCTTCCTTACACCTTGTATAAAAATTAATTCAAGATATATTAAAGACTTAAATGTTAGACCTAAAATCATAAAAACCCTAGGAGAAAACCTAAGCAATTTCATTCAGGACATAGGCATGGGCAAAGAATTCTTGACTAAAACACCAAAAGCAATGACAACAAAAGCCAAAATTGACAAATGGGATCTAATTAAACCAAAGAACTTCTACCCAGCAAAAGAAACTACCATCAGAGTGAACAGGCAACCTACAGAATGGGAGAAAATTTTTGCAATTTAGCCATCTGACAAAGGGCTAATATCCAGAATGTACAAAAGAACTCAAACAAATTTACAAGAAAAAATCAAACAACCCCATCAAAAAGTGGGCGAAGGATATGAACAGACACTTCTCAAAAGAAGACATCTATGCAGCCAAAAGACACATGAAAAAATGCTTATCATCACTGGTCATCAGAGAAATGCAAATAAATACCACAATGAGGTACCATCTCACACCAGTTAGAATGGCAATCATTAAAAAGTCAGGAAACAACAAGATGCTGAAGAGGATGTGGAGAAATAGGAATGCTTTTACACTGTTGGTGGGAGTGTAAATTAGTTCAACCATTGTGGAAGACTGTGGCAGTTCCTCAAGGATCTAGAACTAGAAATGGGTATGTACCCAAAGGATTATAAATCATACTGCTATAAAGACACATGCACACGTATGTTTACTGTAGCACTATTCACAATAGCAAAGACTTGGAACCAACCCAAATGTCCATCAGTGATAGACTGGATAAAGAAAATGTGGCACATACACACCATGGAATACTATGCACCTATAAAAAAGGATGAGTTCATGTTCTTTGCAGGGACATGGATGAAACTGGAAACCATCATTCTCAGCAAATTATCACAAGGACAGAAAACCAAACATTGCATGTTCTCACTCATAGGTGGGAATTGAACAATGAGATTACTTGGATACAGTGTGGGGAACATCACACACTGGGGCCTGTTGGGGGTTGAGGGGCTTGGGGAGGGATAGCATTAGGAGAAATACCTAATGTAAATGACGAGTTGATGGGCGCAGCTAACCAACATAGCACATGTATACCTATGTATCAAACCTACATGTTGTGCACATGTACCCTAGAACTTAAAATATTGAAAAAGAATCCTGCTACTTATACAATTTGAAAATCAGAAAGGGAAGAACAGAAAGACTTTATATTCCTTTCCACCAGAAATAACTGCTTTTAATACCTTTGTGTACTTCCATCTGTAGGTGTATTTTGAATTCAAAGGAAAATGGATCACACATGTTAAAGCTTTTGTTATGCAAATATTTCATATTATTTTAACATAAATATTGTAATTTTACCTATAAAAAATGTACAATTATATCCAGCCCAAATTCATGCCCTTGTTATGATTTCAACATGTCCTGGCCAGAACACTGGTTTAATTATTTCACAGATCAAAAAGGAAAGGCTTCTAGCACAGAGACCTATTAGCTCAAAGAACTGCTCTCTTCAGGATAATTGCCAAGTGTCTGTATATAGTTTAATGTTCTTATGAGTTGAACTCTGTAAAAATTCACACACTGGAGTTCTAACCCCCAGTACCTCAGAATGTGGTCTTATTTGGAAATAGCATTGTTGAGGATACAGTTAAGATGAAGTTATAATGGAGTACTGTGGGCCCCTTAACCATTATGACTCATGCCTTTATATAAAGGGGAAATTTGGACACAGAGACATGCACACAGGAATATCATGTGAAGACTGGAATTATACTGCCATAAGCCAACGAGCTCTCAGAAGCTAGGAGAGGGGCCTGGAAAAGAACCTTCCCTAATGCCCTTGAAAGAAGCATGGCCTTGCCAACATCTTGATTTCAGACTTCGGGCCTCCAGAATTTTGAGATAATTCATTTCTGTTGTTCTAAGCCCCCAAGTTTGCGGTACTCTGTTATGGCAGCCCCAGAAAACTCACAGCTGTCAGACTTTAAAAAAAAAACTAAATTTTACCACCCCTTTCACACATGATACAAGCTATCAAAGCAAAGAAAGACTCATGAAACAGAGGCATGACCATGTACCCTTCTCATTCATTCACCTCCCTTACCCACCTGTCACCTATGTACCCAGACCCCATGCCATCGTAGAGGTGATTTCACAAGGCAGCCGACTTGCTGACTTTCTTAGCCCATGCTCTCTATAAAGGGAAAGCACAGCCAGCCTTTCATGTGGGCCCCATTGGCTACCTGGCTATAAGAAGCTCACCCTTCATTGTAAATTTTCTTGTCTGACTTCGTCGGGAAGTTAATGTGTCATTTTACATGGACATGGGCCCCTAACCCTAGCAAATTCCCTTTCCTTTGCCCAAAAGAACTGAAATTCTCTCCACAAAGCCAGTAAGAGCCTTTCATTTATGTTGGCCTATGAAAGAAATTACTCCCTCCTGACATGCACACCCACTCACACTCACAAACACATACACACTCACACTATAGAAAATGTTCCAGTGGCATTAGTGTGTGCTCAGTGGTCTGGTAAGACGTTGAGAAAGTGATGTGAGAGCAGACTAGCACAAGCTACTGAAGAGTAGTGTATTTGAAAGACTGACAGAGTATATGCAGAATTAAAAGAAAGAGAATGATGGAAAGTAAAAGAATTGTGTTGTGTTACGAACTCAACAGACACTCTGTTGCTTGTTATTAAGAAAACTGAAACTAATAAACTGAAACTGCAGGATATTTAGTATGTGTGCCCTCTAGTTTAGATTTGCTGGAATTTGACCAGTACTGTGTTTACAAATTGGCCCAACTTTTGTAAAAACCTCTTTGTTTCCCTTGCTCTCAAACATGTTATAAATTCATTAAATGGCCTAAGACTTTATTGCTAACTTTCTCCTGTAAAAGATTATAAAAGGAGTTTCTGAGGCCGAGGCCTCCAAGCAGGATTCAGTTGGGGAAGAAATGGTATTGATGATTCATCAGCCTCTAAGTTGCTAAAGTATCATATTGGATACCGGCAACCTGATGACCAGATCATACTTGAAGTCAGCATCAGTTCTGAGCACAAAGTTAAGTGGATCTTTAAGGATGTCTTATAAACCCAAGGCCATGAGCAAGTGTGACTTGGTCAGAGTGAAGGAAGGACAGGAGATTCTGAACCATGCACAATCTGCTTGCAGGACTGCTTTCTGCTAACAATCTCAATTCTGGGCATCTGAAATATGCTCAGATATGGCCAAGTAATAGTTCATTAAGTGGGAAAAAGAGCATATAAAAATCAAATCTTCAGATAATTCAAGAAGCCCATTTTGGATAATACATTTAATGCTCTATATTTTTTCTTGTCACCCTGTAAAAATAATCTCTTTCCATCTAATGAGAGACTGGCAGAGAGGATAATGAGGAAAGCTAAAGAAATGCAGAATTTACAAACTAGATGGTCTGTCCTTGAACAATTGAATGTGCTGAGATTGTATCATTTCAGAAAGATTTTAGCATGGAAAATTCTAAAGACTCTATGTTTAGCATAGTAAAGTGCTGCATAACACTGTTTCAGTTAGTGATGAACCACATGTGTAATGGTGGTCCCATAAGATTATGATACTGAATTTTTAATGTACCTTTTCTATGTTTAGATACGTTTAGATACACAAATACCATTGTGTCACAATTGAATACAGTATTCAGTACAGTAACATGCTATATAGGTTTGCAACCTAGAAACAATAGGCTGTACAATATAGCCTAGGTGTGTAGTAGGCTGTACCATCTAGGTTTGTGTAAGTGCACTCTATAATGCTTGCAAGGAAAAAATTGCCCAATGATGCATTTCTCAGAGTATATGTCCATCATTAAGTAATACATAATTGTATTTCTCAATTTAGAAAACATCAAGATTTTTCCTCTTTCAACTGATCCCTGGTTACAAACTGGTCATCCATGGAACTGGAAACCTGAGGAAATGTAAGGTGGGTATTAAAAAAAAATTATTTTTGTGGCATTAATATCCTCCAAGATAAAAGTAAAAGCATTTCCCACTTCATTCCATCTTAAAATACAGCAGTGCATACCTGTTGAAACAATTTCCACCCTTCTACCTCTAAAAAAATTACTTAAAACAATTATGTTGAAACTATTGGCAAGATCAAAATGCCAGCCCTGTGATTCAGGGCATTGTAGGGCACCTAATCTCATTATTTGTCCTGCAAACATGTGAAACTCAGCACCCCAATATGAACCTCTTCCCCAAACACATTTTTTAAGTAAACTTTTCTTGTCTTGAAAAAAATTGGGAAGATAGTACAGAGAGTTTCCATATATACAACACCCAGTTTCCCTTATTATTAATATCTTACATTAGTATGATACACCTTCTACAATTAATGAACCAATATTGACACATTATTAACTAAAATGCATACTTTAATCAGGTTCCTTTCATTTTTACCTAATGTTCATTTTCTGTGTTAGGATCCCATCCAAGATGCTATATCGCATGTAGTCATTACGTCTCTGCAGACTCTTAACTAGCTATGTCAGTTTCTCAAATTTACCTTGTTTTTTGGTTTTGTCTGTTTTTGTTTTTGAAACAGGGTCTCACTTTGTTACCCAGGCTGGAGTGCACTGGCATAATCATGGCTCATTGCAGCCTCAATCTCCTGGGCTCAAGTGATCCTCCTGCCTTAGCCTCCTTAGTAGCTGGAACTACAGGCATGCACCACCACACCCAGCCAATTTTTCTTAAATTTTTGTAGGGACGAGGTCTCACTATCCCAAACATCTGGGTTCAAGTGATCCTCCTGCCTTGGCCTCCTAAAGTGCTAGGATTATAGGCATGAGCCATACATCTGGCTCATACCTGGTTTTTGATAACATTTAGTTTTGAGAAGTACTGGTCCGATAGTTTATAAAATATCCCTCAGTTGGGATTTGACTAACAATTAAACTGAGATTATGTGTTTTTGGGAGAAAGATCAAAGAGTTAAAATGCCATTTTCATCACATCTATCGAGGGCATATTGCCATCAGTACGGTGATATATTGATATCACTGTTGGTATTGATCACCTGGCTGAGATGTGTTTATCAGGTGTCTCCACTAGGGAAGTTGTTCTCCTCAACCCTTTCTATCATGTACTCCGTTGGTAGAGAGTCCCTATGCACAGCCCCCAGTTAAGGACTGGGGAATTATACTGTACCTCCTTGAGGACTATCTACCTAAATTATTTGAAATATTTCTGCAAGGGAGGTGGTCTCTTCTCCTTCTATTTATTTAATTATTCAATCACCTGTTTATGTCAGTATGGATGCATGAATATTTATTTTATACTTTGGATTATAATCTGATGCTACTTTATTTTGGTTGAATAATTTTTATACTTTGGATTATGATCCAGTGCTACTTGACTATTTATTTTGTACTTTGGATTATAATCCAATGCTACTTGAATATTCATTTTATACTTTGGATTATAATCCAGTGCTACTTTATATATTTTGGTTGCTCGGTGTTCCAACTTTTACTACTGGGAGCTCTTTCGGCGAGATCTTGTGTCCCTTTGATGTACCACTATCATTGTGTTTTGTTTGTTTGTTAGCTTTTTCTGAGTACTTCCTTTTTTGTGGTACTACAAATATGCAAATCTTATCTTGTCTATTTCTTGTTCCAGTCTTAGAATCAGACATTTCCCCCAAGAAGCCCTCATTCCTTTTATTGCAGAATGGTATGGGAACCCAAGAACTGGATGCTTACTGTCCATGCTACTAAAGTGTCATTGCTCCTTGGCCCTCTCAGCTGACAGATCAGTGAGATAATCTGTGTGAGTGCTAGCCTATACATAGGCACATATCTCTAAATATTTCCATGTGTAACCATCTTTTAGCTATATGAAGCTAAACATGAATTCATACATAGCCTCTGACTAATCCATTACCACATGGGTTATTCTGGCCTCATCCCCTTGTTTATTTGTAACCTCTCTTTCCAAAAGTGAGATACCTGACATCTAATACTCATCATCCATTTACTTAATTGTTCAATTTCAGTATATATGTATAATAGTATCAAAACTTTTATCCTTGTGGGAGACAACTTCATCAATGAGTGTATAGTGCTTATGTATAATTTCTTTTGCCATCTTTTTTAGTCATACAGACCTCACTCATTTCCAGTTACTTAGGTCAGTAACCTTCCCCTACAGGACCTACAGTGAGGTTGTTTCACACATTTGTAATACAGTTACAATCTTTTTCACACTGGACATTTCATCCTGGGATTCTCCCAACCTCAGAAATGATTTTTCTTTAATTTGTATACATTAAGCTCTACTCTCTGTCCTGTACATTTCTATGGATTTTGACAAATATATAGTGACACATATCCACAATTTTACCACACAGAATAGTTTCATCACTCTAAAACTTCTCCTATGCTGCACTGTTTCCATGCTCCCCTTCTCCCACACCAAACCTCTGGCAATCACTAATTGCTTCCATCTCTGTAGCTTTGTCTTTTCCAGAATGTCATATAATTGGAATCATACTGCATATAGCCTTTCAGACAGATTTCTTTGGCATAGCAATATGCATTTAAAATTCATCCATGTCTTTTCATTGCTTGATGGCTCATTTCTTTTTATTGCTGAATAGTATTCCATTGCATGGATGTACCATAGTTTTGTTTTGTTTTTTCATTCATTTACCTGGTGAAGAACATCTTGGTTGCTTCCAGTTTGGGACAATTATGAATGAAGCTGCTCTAAACATTTGCATGGCGTTTTGGGGGTAGGCATAAGTTTTTGATTCAGTTGGGTAAACACCTAGGAGAACAATTGCTAGATCATATGTTAGGACTATGTTTGGCTTCCTGCAAACTGCCAAACTGCTTTCCAAAATGGCTAGACTATTTTGAATTTCTGCCAGCAATCAATGAGAGTTCCTTTTTCCACATCCTCACCAGCAATTGGTATTATCTGTTTTTGGAATTTTAGCCACTCTAATAGGTGTGCAGTATAATGTCATTGTTTTTTAATTTTTAATTTCCCAGTGACAAATGATGTTGAACACCTTTTCATATACTTGTTTGCCATCTGTACATCTTCTTTGGTCTTCCAGTCCATTCAAAAGTACTTAGATAATTTATTGATTATTAAAGCTATATTTCAAGTTTGTGTCACTTTCTTATCAAATATTCTTTCCCAAGAAAAATTTCTAAAATTTGCCCCAAATTTGGGTTACATGGACAAAACCCTCCATACACTATCAATTGTGAAATTACTGGTAGAAGGGATCTCTTTTAAATGAGTATAATGTATGTTTAGCAAATTATTTTATTGGTAGTCTACCTATAGTCTTAAATACTATTAGAAACTTCCTCTTTTCGCATCCAAGTATGAAGACAGTGCCCACTATACTTTAGCATACATTACCTAACAATGAAGAAGAGGACACACATATGCCTTAGTAATAACATTGTCTTGCTTTATGTCCTTGAACAAGTAACTTTGCCATGTGAGGCCTAAGTTTCTTCATCTGTTGTTTCATGAGGTGAGTGCAGATAACCTAGAGTTCCTTTGACCACTTTCATTTTATTTTTTACTCTTTTCTATCGTCTCAGTCACTGACCAGAGGCTCATTAACACAGGATTCTTTTCTTTGGTTACCTTTCCTCCTACCATGACCACACTGAATTTTCCTCGTTTAGTTGTTGGTTCTCTTTCCAGACCACTCCTTAAGTTCAATATGTACTTTCTCTCACTTTTATTATCTAGAGATCAGTTTCCCTTGTTAATATGCTGTTTTAATTTTTTCATATCACATCTAATTAGAATTTGTTTTGCTTGAGAGTAATTAAATTTTATGACAGCAAATTAAATACAAGTTGATGGCTTTATGGTTTATCTGCAAATCACCCCAGACTGCTTACTAGAACCTAAATTAAAGTTGTTTCCATCCTCCACTAGGACTCCTTCATGAATAGGGTATGTTTTTTGATGAATTTCAGCTTTTGGGCCACTCTTTTTTCTCTTTCTAAAGGATAGATCTGAGAAACCAAGAAATTGAGGCTGAAAAACAACCAGCCACCAAAGAGTCTTACTCAGGATATATTTGATAAACTCCTTTTTCCTTGTTGTTAAATGTATCCTGTTGCCTTGAAAGAAAGGAGTACGCCTACCTATACAGTGAGCAATTTTCTCTCCAGGGAGTACTTTACTCATTCAAGTTCACTATAGGTCAGGCTAAAAGCAGTCCTGGTGTGATTCGTATTTCTCACCACAGTCATCCTTAACTGCTTCAGGATGTATGACTAATTAGAAGAAATATACACAGCAGGCACAGTATATGACACACAGTAACCACCTGCATAGGTTGCCATTGTGTTTAAGTTGCACAGATGGCTCCGTGAGTTATTAACTTTTATGAAACAACTTCAAAATCAAGGTACTGACAGAATGTACAGGAGTGTGCCTTCAAAAAGTTCAGGTAAGTCAAATGGTAGACAACTGGAAAGCAGTGTCTCCCCCTTACAAAGAGTGATTTACAAATCTAATGATTATATCTTCAAAACCAGAAAAACAAAACTATCTCTAACAGGCAACGCTTCTGTTTTTCTTTTTTAGTCTCACACAGAACTCAAAGCACAGGTCATAGTTCAGGGGCTTGAAGGTGTTCACAGCTCCCCTGACCATACTTTTCATTTAGTTTGCATATGACGTTTACCTGGCTGTGAGTGGCCAGACACATATTCCTGGCCTTCTCAATATCTAAAATTTGATAAATGTTTATGACAGAATTGGAACAAAGAAGAGTGAAAGGGCTTTGAATAAGGGCTGAAGGGGCCTCATCTTTGAGTAACATCTGTGACTGATACCAAGGCATGCCCCAGCAAACAACTGAAAGTAGCTTCCTGTGGGGCTACGTGCTTATCTGATCTGCCCACTCTGGGTGGGCCCGCAGACTTTAACAGCTAAAGTAGATGTATATACTCTCAGGTGCCATAATACCTGGAAGTGTTTTAGGTTGGAACCTTATAAAGATGACAAATTTAGAACTAAGGAATAACCTGTGTATGCAGATTACTATAGAGTTAACCCACATATGAAATCAACCACACAAAAGTCTTCAAGTGTGTTATAAGTGTCCCTATCTACTAAGGAATATGTTCTCTGCAATTTGTTTCCCTTCAAAAACCTTCCTACTTGGCTGATTTTTGCTGTTGAGTTAATTGACTTCCTGCTTGTTGAGGATTTGTTTTTAATAGTCTTTTTTTCCCTTTGCCTTATTTTCTACATTGGTGTATTTCTTAATGCTAAATATTCTTTGGTGATTTGGGGGTGTAAATTTCTAAGTTTCTAATGGTTCTACATATTTTTCAGCTGTCCAGTTTCCACTGTTGCTGTTTTGTGGGTCCAAGTTGGTTTTTTCCTAGAAAAAATAATAATAAAAGCTAACTTTTCTTAAGGACTTTCCACATTCGCAGAACTCTTCTAAATCCTTTATGTGTATTTTAACTCGTGTTATTTCCTTCTATCATAGACCTTACTACTATTTTTCAGGACATTCTCTATCTCTGAGTCCACAGCTGCTCAGTGTTAGACCTTAAAAGCTGTCTTATCAGTTTCGAAAGTGCTGATATGGCTTTCCTTCAGTGCCCTCTACTGAATGTGGGTGTGGAGTTAGTGACTGTCTGGGAATGACTGCTCTGTCTGTGTGGCTTTGAAACCGTTGTCTTTCTCTCCCTGCGTCCCACTTTCTGATTGTAGGAGTGAACTTCCGGCACGTAACATCTAGAATCGTACCAAGTGGGAAAAGTTTTGTCCATTGTATGTGAGCATGGATAATATGATTTTCTCTGTGAAAGATCAATAATAATAGTGCTACATGAGAAGAATCATGATTTCTCTTGTAGGTAACTACAACAAAAATCTACTATTGGCAATTACTCATCTACTGTTTTGGACCCATCACTTGTACAAGGTATACATGTACTGTCTGATACCTAATTTAGCTGCATTGATTCATTTTTCACTTCTCATCTCTTAAATATATTTTGCATAGATGGCATTCTGGATAACAAAGAGTTTCTACATGTCTCTTAGGGTAAATGACATTATTGGTGCACAGCTTATTCCACATAGAAGGATTCTACACTTGACAATGGAGATCTCATTTTACAATCTGTGTATCTCCTTTAGCAAGCACCCAGTTCAGAAATAACACAATTACTAATTTAAAATGATTAATATTTGAGTCCTTGCTGTGCTAGGTACTTCATATTTGTTATCCCCCTTAATCTTCACAGCCTTCCCATGAGATAGGTCCTATCCTCAATCCAATTTGACGTACGATCAAAGTCTGAATTGAATTGATGATGTGAAACAACTCAACCGTTAAGAGTTGAAAACAGGTCTGCTGATTGTAGAATTTGGTTTTTACCATTATAGCTGTATATTACAGATAGCATTTATGCTAACGAAACAAAATGATTCATTTGTTAGATGAAGGAAGATCCTAGCATTCTTTCTCCCTGTTCATGTAAAATGACTAAGGAAAATGAAGAAAAACAAAAGAAATCCTTGGTCTTCAGCAGTAGCTGAGCTCTTACAGGTCTTCCAGGCTGTGTATAAATGCAGTTGAGCAGTAACATTGAAAATGTTGCTTTGAGCCAAGGGGATACTTTGAGTTTCACCACCTATCATACTAGCTTGTACTTAGAAGACACTCAATAAAACATATTGAACTGAATCCAAATATGTTCATCAGAAAAGCTAGCCTCCATAAGGAAGGGAAAGGTAACAGAATTACCTAACCTTTGGATTATTTTATGGTTTGCAACCTGCTTTTGAAAACCATGTGTGTAACAGTACTGGGCTTGAGCTGTTCCTGCTTGATGGTATTACTGGTGCGACTGTGTTACTACTATACTACATCCTTTTTTTCTTTCAGGCTTCACAGTGGTGCATGATACAGACAGGCCAGATATTATTCATTTTAGTAATAAATGCTAATGTCTTTGGTAGGACACATTTAATTATGTATAGTGGATATTTGATTCCAATAATTTTGAAGATTGAAAACTGACAAGCCAAGAGGGGTAGTGGGCAGTTTATACTTCATTTTGCTCTGGGAGAATTAACTTTGGTGAGCTTTTAAAATCTTGAAGATACAGATATAGGTAGAAACCCATATTTTCAGGAATCTCTGGATTATAAAAATTTAACCCAAGTGCTGCTGCTTCAGACAGATATATTCAGTTCCATTTAATTCCATAATTGAAACTATTAGCAGACTTTGCCCCTGGAGATTTAGAGAATTCTTCTCTGCCCCAGTCTTAATTTAGACTGCCTTATGATTTAAAAAAAAAAAAATCTTGTTATTGGAAGGTTTGTGTCTCTTGTTTTGTTTTGAGATGGAATCTCACTCTGTTGCCTAGGCTGGAGTTCAGTGGCCCATCCCAGCTCACTGCAACCTCCACCTCCCAGGTTCAAGCAATTCTCATGCCTCAGTCCCCCGAGTAGCTAGGACTACAGGTGTACGCCACCACATCCTGCTAATTTCTGTGTTTTTAGTAGAAACAATGTTTCACCATGTTGCCCAGCTGGTCACAAACTCCTGGGCTCTAGTGAGTCACCTGACTCAGCCTCCCAAAATGTTAGGATTACGGGCATGAGCCACTGTCCCCAGCTACTTTGTCTTTTTTAATCCAGATAGTTGTTCACAGGACTCTAGGAATTGAGACCAGGCTGTGACAGGAGGGACCTATCAATCTCATCGTTCTCCCACCTCCCATTGCAGGTGAGGCTGTGACAGGAAATTGGTGTTGGGTTTGTGCTCCGCTGCCTGGACCAAACTGTTAGTAGCTCAGATGTGTGCTGTTTAAAATAAAACAATCAGGATTTTGATAAACAAGGGGAACAACTGTGGTGATCTCTCCCAGGCCACTGCTGTAATATTACACACAAGTAGAGGCTGAGGGGGAAGTGGCATCTCATCTGAAGGAAACAGATAGTGCCACTGTCAATCAATGAAACAAGTGTGACCTCATTTAAAACAACAGGAACCACAATAAGCAGGCCTAGACTAGAGTTTGGAGGTGTCTGGAGACTCCCATTTGTGGGTTTGAGCTGGTCTTCATGATCCCAGAAGCTGTGGGAGTGAGTAAGAAACTCTGCAGTCCAGTTGGATCTGTGAGTCCTAAGTAACCACCACGGATAACAGCTGTTGGTTACTTTGTATTAGACTTCTGTTATTTCCAGGTCTTCAAGGAGATCTTCTCAAACTCACAGACTGGTGTCACCTGTGCTAAGAGGAATTAGAGCCCTCCCTGGTGCTAAAGAGGTATCAGTGGTGATCACTTCACCTTGGACAGGCCTACCCCAACATTCACAGGCCTGGGCGGGAGCACAAAGGAGACTTGCACACCTATGTCCAAATATTTAGATGTTATAAATCAAGCTACCTAATTTCCTGGAATATGTCTCATCCTCCTACCTTGACAAATCTCTCTTCATAATGACTTGAAGGGTTGAAATTTAGAATTCTCCACCCCCTCCTCTCTCTCCTGCCTGACACCCACAGCCTTCTTTTTCTATGCTCACTGTCTCTGTCTCATATGAGGAAGGGCCTTGCTCATGATGTGTTAATATCCCAGGTCATGCTTCCAAGCTCCACACACCCTCCCACAGAAAACAGTCACCTTTTGCTGCACGTTGAGCCTCCAGAGTTGTACACTGGCATGTGTTAGCCTCAGAATGAAGGGCCAGAGAAGAAGCCTGAAGTCCTTCTAAGCAGAAGAGTCTTGAGTCCTGGGTACCCAGAGCATGGTCTAGAAAAGGGAAGTAAGCCCAATGGATTCCACACCCCATGGAGAGCAGCATGACTGGAGGAAGGTTGAAGCAAGCACCCTTGCCCAGTTCTAAGAGCAGGAATGCCTGTAGAGTACCATTTTCCCAAATGATTACCTCAAAAGTGTGAGCAACAACAGAATCAGCAGTTAAATGGAAAAAAGAGATCAGAAGAAACTGTAAGGATTCTATCAGAGGTCACAAGATCCCTGAGGAGCTCTCAGAAATAGCTGGGGTAACACTTTGAGAGGAGCTTATTTCAAACAAATAGACCATTGGAAGGTTCACTCTAAAATTACAATTTGAAAATTAAGGGTTGCACCTTTGGAATATGGATGACCTAGGAGCAGCTTACATTGTATCATTATTTCCTTACAATGCATTCTCTAGGTAGGAGAAAACAGGTTTCAAGGTGATAACAGACTCATCTACAATCACATTTCCACAGCACAGCAGAGTGAGCATTCCGATTTCTAGTCCAGTGCTCTTCTGTGTCAAAAATGTACTGAGAAAAGCAGCCAGAGGAGGTCAAGAAAGTTTAGGGCAGGTCTATTAATGAGAACTCGGCACAGCACCTTGCTCATGCCTGGACGCACAAAAAAAATTATCATTCCATTAATTTCCCTTCACAAACCTTCCTACCTGGCTGATTTTTGCTGTTGAGTTAATTGACTTCCTGCTTGTTGAGGATTTTTAAAAAATCTTTCCCTTTGCCTTATTTTCTACATTGGTGTATTTCTTAATGCTAACTATAACGGAGTTCTACTTTGAGTTAACATCATTATCCCACGTCCCCAGTATGCAGTTACTGGCCTTATTGAGAAAATCCTTGCCTCAATCTCATGACTTGGAAATTTTTCTGGCCATTTTTAATGCTTCTTTCTCGTACTGTCTGACTAATCTTATACCCCTAGACATCTACTACACATATACTTTGCACTTCCAATGAAATTTTAAAAGGAGTCAAGAACATATATAACCTATTGAGCACCTAAATTGCGCTAGACACCTTTATCTTCATAACAATCCTCCATGATAAAAACAGCAAAGCAGAGATAGCATTCTACCTGGACAGGCGAGGAAACTGGCAGAACTGCTTAAGGCCAGTAATGGCGAAGCTAGGATTTCAGCCTCAGTCTGACTCATTCCATGTCCTTTTCATTAGGCTAGGCTCCTCCTGTGTTTTGTAATACAGTAATTTATTGAGCATGTTTTTTCTGGAAGAAATAAATCATTATTTATAGTTATTACTCTCTGACCCATAAAATGTGGTCGTCCTGAAAATGTTAGAGCTAAAAAGAATATTAGAAGGAATGTCTAGTCTGGTACACTTATTTTATGATCCAGGAAACAGGAGCTTAGAGACATTGAATGATTTGCTGAAGATCTTGCAGTCAGTTGTATATAACCTTAGATCCTTGTTCTCTGAACTTTTATTCCAGTTTGTTGGTTTCCACAAACATTTTTAGAGGCCTATATGAACCTAATTTGCCAATCCTGAAAATTTAAATGTATAATGTTCGCTGTATCACCATTTTTAACCTTCCTATTTCAATAATAAAACCCAATAGTCTCTGAATAACAATTTTATAACTTTGAATTACAAGTCCACAATTAAAATTCAGAAACTGAAAAAGCATATACAGATAGAGTGTTACCTTTCAAAATGTAAATGAAAAGTTATTAATATTGTGTTATCAGAAGACTGATAAAGTCTAGGATATTTTAAAGGTACAGTACTTGCGTTTTAAAAGAAAACCTTTATTACTATTCCATTAATAACTATATAATTGCCCTATGCATAAATTACTGAAATGAATTATGGTAACTGCTATGATTTATAAAACAAGAGATAAAGTGTGGCAAAATTTACCTAACTTCAATGATGTAAAGTAATTCCCAGTAATACACTCAAATAGAATATCTTCCTCCCAGTAATACACTCAAATAGAACAGCTTATGAACCATAGATCAGAAAGCTAACATGTACAGGATCAAAATGAAAAGTACTAGGTTAAAGTAGTGAATTGACGTTCATTGGTAGTTAAATCTTGATTCTCAAGCATGCTTCCGTTTCTACCACATCATTATCAGACAATAATTGTCATGTCAAAGAAAATGGGCGGGGTGGGAGGGTTGCGAGGGGAAAGGCTCTATCCTTGCCATTCTTGGGGGTGATTATGCCATAAGGAATTTCATAATGAACTAAAAGGATTAAGGTTAAAAGAAAAACAGCTCATCAAAAAAAATATATATATATATGTGTGGGACCACACACATTTTCAAAGCAGTATCTGGCTTATTATTCAGTGTTGCTCAGGCATAATGTTAGAATTCTTACATGCCAGGAGCCAGAAAACTCAAAGGTTAAATCAACAGCCAGCTGCTATATTCAGCTTATCATGTGCCTGGTAACAGGAGCAGTAGGATAGATGTTAAGGAGTTTTGCTACATACCCACCTACCTAATCACTTACCTGTGTATCTATCATTGTACTTGCTTTAAACTGTGTGTAAATGTATGAATAGCCCCACATTCCAATATTTACTCAGTTTGCTTTGGGGATAATCATAAAACAATTATGCTATTATAAGACTGCTTACATTTTAAAAAATTTGGTTAAGTCAATAAGGAACTCCTCAAAACAATTCTTTTCATGAATATACCATTTTTTTTTTTCCTTTTTGAAAACATAATTTTTCTCTCTTGGGAAGGTAGCAAAACATTTCATTCTGTGGATATGTGTGAGATTTTCTGGTGATGTTAATCACCAAATATAATTGTAGAACTCTTTATTTTATAAGAATAGCATAGAGCCCTGACATAATATACCTAGTTATATGGCCTAAAGTTTTAGAGAAGTCATTACCCTAATATATCACTGATTTGAATTAATTATAGGCAGAGAAGGGGATCTCAGCATAAAGTAGTGTACAATATGAACTAGAAGAAGGTAAATGTATAGCCTTTTAATATTCTGGGAAAATATACATATTAGATGATAACATAGCCTTGGCCTCCCATCAAAAAAAGATCTGTGACCTGCTTGCCCACAGCTACTCTCACCTGTCTTTAACTTCCCTGCTGTCACAGTGGAGGAAAGTTTCCCCCCTTCCTATCTAAGTCCAAATTCCTCCACGTGTCTTGTGAATCCCATCTATGAACACCTTCTTCTATATAGACTTTGCACTATTATCTCTACTCTCCCCTCACTGTATCCTCAAACTCATTTCCTCTCATTAATTCTCCCCCTTAACCTTCCCTTTCAAAAGCACTTAAACTTGCCTAAGTCTTTTTCGTCTTCCTACACACACATACACACACACACACACACACACAGTCTCCTGTCCTGCTCTCCTTCACAGCCAAACTTTGCAAGCCTTGCTATCTTGAATTTCTTTCTTCCTTTTACAAAATGTATTAAAATATTTCAAATATGTATATACTTCTCAACCTACTTCAATCTGAATACCACTCTGACTAAACTACTCTTGCTTAAGTCACCAGTGACCTTTGTGTTGCTAACACCAATGGCCAGTTTCAATCTGGATCTTATCTGACATCATCTCAGCATTCAACACAGGGAATGTTCTCTTCTTGAAATAGCCCCCTTCCCTGGCTGATATGCCACTTCCTTTCCTGGCTTTTCTCTGTCTTCTCTATTTTTTCCTCCCAGTCTCCTTTAGTATCTCTTTCTCCTCTACTCCATGTTTGAATGATGGGACTCCTTGGGGAACTGTTTGAAGTGCTCCTCTTTTCTCTTTCACACCACTCACTTCCTAGGCAGTCTTAACCACTTCTGTGTTTCATGTACCATTTGTAAACCTATACATTTCAACATATATACCCAGCCCAAACCTGGACTCTGAAATCCATAATGGTACATCTGATTGACACATCAACATCTCCCCTTAGATAGGGCACAGACAACTGAAACTCAACATGTCTAATTCTGAAATCCATTTTGCATCCAAACCTCCTATCCGCTAGTGTTTCCTAATGAAAAATGCATGACTTATTCCCTATTGCACTTGCCAGAAACCAGAGAACAGGGTTGGACCAAAACTCAGACAATAGCAAACCATTTGTTCAACATTTATTTAGTGGGTGTATTAGTTTCCCAGGGCTGCCATAACAAATTATCACAGACTTGTTGTCTTAAAACAACAGAAATTTATTCTCTCATAGTTCTGGAGGCCAGAATACTGAAATCAAGGTGTCAGCAGGGTGAGCAGGGTGAGTTCCTTTTGAAGTCTGTAGGGAAGAAAGGTTCCTTGACCTTTCTAGCACAGGAGGTGGCCCCAGGTCTTCCTAGGCTTGCAGCTGCATAACTCTAATCCCTGCCTCAGTCTTCACACCGCATTCCTCCCTGTGTCTCTCTTTCCTTTACTCTTCTTGTAAGGACACCAGTCATTGGACTTAGGGCCCACCCTAAATCTAGGATGATTCTATCTTGACACCTTTAACTAGTTACCTCTGCAAAGTCTCTTTCTAAATAAGGTCATATTTTAAAGGTCTAAGTAACATAAATTTTGGGGAGGGCACTATTCAACTTATTACGGTGGGAGTAGAAAGGAAAAATTTCATAAGTGAAAAAATATAGATAGAAACATCCTCACTTCCAGTGGTCAAAGCAAGAAAACATTCCAGGGGGGAAATGATAAAACGCATTTATTTCACAGTTTCCACAGTGTTTGTTATCTCAAATTGTATTTTTTTCCCTTTGCTCCAAACTTAATAATTTACTGTTCAGTATACAGAAGGATTTTAGAGCAGCACTTTACAGCTGAAAGTCTTAAATCTCACTTTAAAGTACAACATAAGAACACTTACATTGACAGATCTCTGTCAATGTGTAAGTGCTTGCAGAAAACTTTGATTTTTCTCCTCTTGATTGTATGCTACATATATGTTTATTATATAATTTGTCAAATATGTGTTTATCAGCCCCTATTTGAATTAAGTCCCAAAGTGGCAGAACTCAAAGTTTTATTCCACATACAGAAAAAAAAGTGCATCCCTTGTACAGTTTGATGTACAACAGGTAACCCATTCATCTTGATTTGCCCAGGATTTTCCATTTTAGCACTAAAAGTTCAATATCCTGAGGACCCCCTCAGTTAGTTAATCACCCCACTGTACAATTAATTTGCCTTGATGTGCAACATCTCATTATCTCCACTTGCAGGAGAAGTCCTTTCTATTCCTCATACAGAGCTCCCATTCCTTCCTGATTGCATATCCAGGGATTCATTAATGCTTAGGGAAGTGTTGGAATCCAGGAAAAGGGAATGTTGCCTACCTTGGTCTCTGTCAAAGCCCTGATAACAGGGAATGATACTAGTGGCTTAAGAACATGGCCTTGGAAACTTGTGAGTAAAGGATACAAGCCGATAGCAAACCCCAGCTTCTGTAGCAACCACAGGAACCAAGGTAGCATCCTACTCTATGGAAGCAAATATTCAGGGTGGGGAAGTGCTTCCCATCTTCAGTGATATGTGGGCACATCCTGGTGGATTCCTCCCACAGAGTGGCCATGCCTTGTGAGTTACAGCTCTTTCAAGTTTTGGCCAACTCATTGGTGTTTAACAATGTAAATTCAGGTTGTATTGTACTTATCTTGCTGGGCACCACTTTGTTGCTCATTAGCCATGAGAGGTCTTTATGAATGCTAGGTTCTAGCGATCTCACTGGGGAGGAGGCAGGGAGTGAGCAGGCTTAAGAAAGGGGAAGTGCTGCCTATGCCCTAAAGGTTGCCTCAGAACTCTGCACAGGCAAGGCCCACTGTTCCAATGGCTACCACTAGGACTATAGCAGAGGCCTGCCACAGAGGCTCCTAGGGGAAAGGCACCCCCACCCCCGCCACCACCAACAGTGTCATACTCAGTCATGGGTTTTTATTCCCTGCCTGGTGAGAACCCAAGGGATTTATAGCCCTGGTGCCCAGCCTTCTCACAGCTCACAAACAGCCACCTGCTAGGTACTCACTACCTCCTCATGGACCCAGATCACCATCTTTCCAACTTCTTCCCTCTTCCCAACTTCTTCCCTCTCCTGGGTGGCAACCCCTCTTTAAAAATCAAGCTTTCTTTCCTTATATCTGTCATTTCATTTCAAGGGAAGCCACCTTGGTGATTGGCTGGTGATTTCCTGTCTCCATTCATATTGTGACTTATTGCTAAATCATCTCCTAAAGGAAGGAAAACAAACCTTCAGTTTAATATCTAGCTTTGTGCCCCTTCTTTATTATATTTTAGTAAATGATTGATAGAAAAATTAGAGTCATGGCTACAAGGAAAACATCAAGATGAATTCCAGGCGTCTATAATGGAAGAAATGGTATGGTAGTTCTTCCAGGTTTCTATAACAGAAGAAATGGTTGTGTAGTAATGGTATTTTTGTAGTGAAGACAGGATTCTTTTGCCTCTTCTGACTAGAAGGACAAAACACCCTTGATTGGGGCCCAAGAACTGATTTCCTTTATACTAAAATACATTACCGGGATTGAGCAGAGTCCAAGGCTATGGGGTCATTTACTTGAACAGTACTCCTCCATTGTCTTAGTTTCTTGCCATTTTGTCAGAGCTCAGCAGCAGTTAATCTGATGCTATATGTGGCTGCTGTTTGCTTGATTTTTCTGTTCACAGCTTGAGCCATCCATTTGTTTATTTTGGTTCTTTTTAAAAGGCCCTCTTTGTGGTCTTAGCACTGTAAGTAGATGGAGTGGAACAAGGAGTTAATGTGTAAAGTTTTTCATCTTCAGAGAGTTTCATTTCAAACTAATTCTGGGTCACATGTGCACTGAGTTCAGTTTTTGTTTGGATACAATGCTGCAGCTTGGAGAGAAAGAACAGGAAGTGGGACATTCCAGCCCCCAGGCAGCAGCTTCTGCTTGTCAAGCTTTTCTTGACAATAAGGTCACAGACATTTAGTAAAGGCCGCTCTGGGAAGTAATTTACAGATTATGCTAGGAGCAACAACAAAAAAGGTTTATTATTAAACTAGGAATGATACATGCACATTAGCAGAAATCAGGTTTTAAAATAAGTTTACCTCCAATCCATGTATCAGGAGACTGCCAATTACAGAGAGAGACACTTTAGATGGGAGGGAAACCAAGGCCAGAAGTAGAATCATGCTCCCTGCAAATCATCTGCGTGTGCAGAGGACATGAAGGAGGATAAGTAAAACACTCTGCCCGGGTTGTCAAGGCTGGTAACTAGAAAACTGAGCAATGAGCTGCTCTTAGGGACACAATGAAACCCATTCAAGTTTCAGCCATGAAGCAACCTTGGAGGGCAAGAACAGTCATCAACCCTTGGTTGGTGCTTTCTGAATAAGGAAGCCAACAAGAAGACATAGAGCATGGCTGCATCTCCTACAGATATAATGTGACAAAACATGCATTCAGGTCAAAGTAAATGATTGGTCACCTTCTAGTCTTTCCTGAAGTCTGGGGTTGACAAGTTCTTGGCATTAAGTAACTGTTTCCTGTTTCTTTCATTCCATCTCTGGGAAGGTCCCAGCATATATTCTATATCATTCCACCCACTGACAAGGAGACCCTGTGTGGACCTGGATGAACCAGAAATGAGCTCTGACATCTTTTCTGAATTCAGAAGAGGCAGTGCTGTCTTTGGGGAGGAGACTCAAATACCATCTGGTGTCATGATGATGAGTTTGTGGTAGCCCAATTTCTCAATTATGCTAATGGTCAAATTATGGTCAGACTGTCAACATCTTCAAAGAGAAAAGATGGCAGATAATGTACTTTCTCACTGTAAGCATACTTTATCATTCTAATGTTCCACAAAGAATCTGCATGTACCTGAATCAGACATTCTAACCAGGCCAAAAAATCATTCACAGAGTCAAAAATGGAAATTGTCAAGTTCATTACAAAGCACAGCTGCTTGTAAAATTAATGAACTCTTATCGATGTATTTTTTTTTTTAAGCAAGAAGGGATAATCTGTCAAATGAAATTGTTTATGGATTCAAAATTACCCAGGTCACCAGTTAGTTATTATGCTCAAGATGGTAGCCTATTCTTAAAGGGACACAATATCCTGCTAGTCTCCCAGCACATTGTGTTATTAGTAATGCCATTTGTGTTTGAGCTAGGAGGAAATCCAATGTCAAATTAAAAGGGTTTCTCCTTTTCATGAATTAGCCTTTCTTTAGCCACGCCATCAAAAAAGTGAGGACACTGCTAATTTCCCAAATCTTTTCCAGGCTGGCACCAAATGGATTCAAGTAAATCACTGAATGCCTTTATCTCTGAGTGACTCATGCTGTTGAGAGCCAGCTTTATGGGTTTGAAACCCAGCTAAGCTCTCACTGCCTCCTTTGTCTTTTTACATAGCACAGCTAGGTTTAAGTGAACTCAGAAGTTGTATTTGAACTGTACAACTTGTTAATAGCTGTCCTATAAAATTGTGTCTGTCAGTTCATTGGATCTAACTATTATGCTGATAAAATCTTTTCTTTGCAATTTAAAATATAATGTTGACATGCTTCTGGGAAACTATGACTCTATGGTATAAGTTTATAATATGGTATATCCCCATAACAATTAACATCTGTTTTATTTTTAAAGGAAAGGTGAAGATATAAGCCCATTTCTCATCTTCTCTAACTTAATTTTTAAAGACGACAGTATGCAGGAAAGTGCAATTAACCACATTTTACATTTTAATCTAACATCAGGAAATAGAATCTCATCTAGCCAATATAAACTTGAGAAAACAGCAAAGAAGGAATTAACTAAATGTTTTTATTAAAATAAAATGACTAAATCAAAATATTTTTTCAAATAAGATAAAATCAGCCCTGCCCTTATTAGAAAAGAAACAAAAGATTCAATTTCATATTAAGGGTGTATATCTCCTCTTCTTAGGAAGATTTCAAGGATTTGGAAACTTCATGCTGGAGTTCCTAATTATTAATGATTTGTCTTGTAACTCAAGAATTGCTTCTGAGTGAGTTTCTGAAGATGTAAGTTTCCTGCAGACTATGAAAAAGTACAGAACTTCAAATGGCCTTAAAGGCCAGTGTTAGCATTTCTTTAAATAATTTTTCTCATGTTTGATAAACTCATATTTCATAAGTGTATAAGTAATGTGAAGTTAGTACTTCCAATCCTTCCATTTCAATAGATCAAAATCAAGTTCAACTAAAGAGTAATAAAGATAAGCACTATCAATTTGCTAAGCTGTCATCACAAACACAGGGACTGATTAGCCCAAACAGGTTATATGACCCATGAAAGCAAGAGATATTCGTATCCTTTCTTGTGAATAAAAGTGCTTACGACTGTCATTTGTATTTTAAAATACATAGCAAATGCTAACACTTAATTATGACAAACATTTGTCAAATTCTTGCATTTGAGACTGATAGTAATAAACGTACCCTTCCCTCAAGAATTTGAAATGAAATATTCAATACTTTCGATGTATAATTAATTAAAGATAAAAACATCCAAAAGTACTGTAAGAGTAAAACTGAGCTGTATTTTAGCAAAAAGAACAAGGAGTTTTAGAATACTTAAATTGAGACAAAAACTGACTTATACTTTCATCTCAGTTCAGGTACTTACCAACCATATAACCTTAAGCAAAGCTCTTTTTCCCTCTGAGCTTTGGTTTACACCTGTTAAAATTGGATATTAATTCAGAGTATTATTGTATAGATTAAGCAAGAGAACATGTACAGCAAGTGTGCTGCATGCTTGAAACAGTACACACTCAATTAGTAGAACTCTTTTTTTATAGAAAGCAAATACTGTGTGTTTTTTTTTTTAATAAATAGGTTAACTTTGTTTTATTTTACTTTATTTTTCAGACAGGGACTCCCTCTGTCACTCAGGCTTGAGTGTAGTGGTGTGATCATGGTTTACTGTAGCCTCAAACTCCTTGGCTAAAATGATCCTCCCACTTCAGCCTCCCTAATAGCTGGGACTACAGGTATGTACCAACATGCCCGAATAATGTTTTAATTTTTTGTAAAGATGAGGTCTCCCTATGTTGCCCAGGCTGGTCTGGAACTCCTGGGCTCAAGTGATCTACCCACCTTGGCTTCCCAAATTGAGGGGATTACAGGCATGAGCCACAGTGCCTGACCTCAAGTATTGTTATTAATGAAAACTTGCTTCTATACTGCTTGATATTCTCAAACTATGTATTTTTCTAAAATAGAACTATATTGTTTCTGGAAATGCCATGGGTCTGATAGGTGAGCTAAGGCAAAGTCATCAGGATTGGCATTATAACATTCCAGGATCTTCAGGAGCTGGAAGATGGGGCTTGTGAGACCCAGAACTGTCTCGTGCACTACTATTACCACTCAGGACTGTGAAGTAAGGAATTCGCTCAAACTGTCCTGCTTTTCTTTTATTCCAGCTTCTTTGGATCAGCTGGATTTTAGTTATCTAAGTCAACCATGTATTATCAGGGGCAGTATAAGATTAAACAGATGCACTAATGAGAAAAAAAATAATGTGAGATGACAACACTTTAGTTACTGAGGTTCTGCACAACAGGATGTTCTTTCCACACCACCTCTTCCTCTCATTCACTAGGGATGACAAGTCACAGTGCTTTGGTGCTTGGCAACGTACTCCAAAAGGAACTTGGCATATCAATGAGTTAGAAATGTGTGTTGAAGTTACTTTCCTTTTTTACAGGGGTTTCCAGAGAAACCTGTCGTTGTTGGCAGAGAACATATAACTTTTTTATAAAAATATAAACTAAAGCCTCTGAAGGAGTTAGCTATCTGAGCAGTTAAAACTTACAAGAACTATTATTATAAAATTTCTGCAAAAGAAATATAGTTGTTGAGAAATCTTAAATAACACTTGGGAAGAAACCATAAGACATGAAAGATCTAGCAATCATAAATCAACAGATACTGGTACCCAAGAGTATTAGGTAAGGCACATACCAATATTTAATCAACATTTAACCATTGTGCAGTCATCCAACATTCACTGAGTGCCTATTGTATGCAACGTACTATGGAAGCCATGTGGAATAAGCTAATATGAAACTGTCCGACTTCAGAGTCTATAGTTTAACGGCAGAGGTAAATTTAAAATTTATAATTTTTAATGTTATATAGCACCATACCATTTGTGAATACAGTGTTATAGAATCACTAAGGGAGGTAATATTACTTGGAAGGTTTCAGAGAATTCTTGGCAGATGTAATACCAGATCTAAGCCTTAAAGCATGAGTAGGAGTTAGCTGCTGGTAAATTAGAAAGGAAAGACCATTCCAACGATATGAGACCAGATTAAAAAAAAAAAAAAAAAAGCCTTACAGGTAAGAAATAGCATTTCCAGAGAACAATAAGCAAGTTAATGTGGAAGCTTAGCGTACAACAGACAATGGCAAGAAAGAACAGTGATATGCACTTTGCGAATTTTCTTTTCTTTCTTTTGAGATGGAGTCTCACTCTGTCACCAGGCTGGAGTGCAGTGGTGTGATCTCGGTTCACTGCAACCTCCGCTTCCTGGGTTCAAGTGATTCTCCTGCCTCAGCCTCCCGAGTAGCTGGGACTACAGGAGCATGCCACCACGCCCGGCTAATTTTGTATTTTTCGTAGAGATAGGGTTTCACCATGTTGACCAGGCTTGTCTCAAACTCCTGATCTGCCCGCCTTGGCCTCCCAAAGTGCTGAGATTACAGGAGTGAGCCACTGTGCCCAGCCGAAAAGCCTATTTTCATATAAAGAATTTTAACTGCTATGTAGAGGATCCATAAGGCAGTACAGATGATGAATAGCTGTTGAAGACATTTAAACAAGGGAGCAAAATGGGTCAAATTTGTATTTTCATTAGAGCTTTCAGATAGTCTTGTGGAAAGGCTAGAGGAGCAAGAACAGTTAGAAAACTTGCATTAATCTAAGCAAGAGATGACAAAGATCAGAACTAAGGTTGTGGTAGTAGGAATGGAGGAAAGGAATTCACTCAAGATGGATTTGGAGACAAATCTATCCAGGCAAGACAACTGATAGGGTAAGCAGTGTAAAATGAACTTCTGGATTTTTCATTTGGGTAACTGAAAGTTTAGTGCAGTCAACAAAGGAAAGAGAATGCAGTAGTTCCCCCTTATCCACAGTTTTGCTTTCTGTGGTTTCAGTTACCTGCAGTCAACTGTGGTCTGAAAATATTAAATGGAATATTCCAGAAATAAACAATTCATAAGTTTTAAATTGCATGCCATTCTGAGTAGCATGATGAAATCTCATACCATCCCACTCCACCCCACCCGTGAAATGAATCATCCCTTTGTCCGTCATATCCACACTGTAGATGCTATGCATCCTAGTAGCTGTCTTGCATATCAGATTGGCCATAGCAATTTGCAGCGATTGTGCCCAAGTCCCTCTTATTTTACTTAGTAGTGGCCCCAAAGCACAAGAGTAAGTGATGCTGGCAACATGGAAATGCCAAAGAGAAACTACAAAGTACTTCCTTTAACTAAAAGAGTAAAAGTTCTCCGCTTAATAAGGAAAGAAAAAAAAAACATATGCTGAGGTTGCCAAGATGTACAGTAAAAGTGAGTCTACCACCTATGAGATTTTGAAGCAAGAAAAAGAAATGTGTGCTAGTTTTGCTGTCACACCTCGAACTGTAAAAGTCACAGCCAAAGTGCATGATAAGTACTTAGTTATGATAGAAAAGCATTAAATTTGTGGGTGGAAGGCATGAGGAAAAACATGTTCTAAATGAGGACAATGGGGCTTGGTTCTACCAGAAGTTTTTGGTATCTACTGGGGGTCTTGGAATGCATACCCTACAGATAAAGGGGGACTACTATACTCTAAGAGGAGCCAATGGAAGAGGAAAGATGAAATTCAACACAGTTCCACTTGAGAGGCCAGTGAGCTATCTAGGTGACAATGACCAGTAGAAAATGGATGTAAAAATTTAAAACTTGAAGAAGAGTTGAGACTGGGACCTCTTTGGGACCTCTTATAAAGGCACTAATTCCATTCATGAGGAAGGATCCTTCTTGATGTAATCGTCTCCCAAAGGCCCTGCCTTCTAATACCATCACATTGGAGATTAGGTTTCAACACATGAACTTGGGGAGAACACAAACATTCAGACCATAACAATTTTACTCAGATGAAGCATCTGGAACGAGAAGAGCAGTATGTGGAGGATGTAACCCAAGAGTATGGCAACATTTATATTATGGGTAGAAGAAAAGGTTTCTGGAAAAGAATGGTCAGAATGATACAAGAATAGCTGGAGGCCTGCAGTTTAGCAAATATTAAGAGAATAGGAAGCTTCAAAAAATAAAGAATGTTCCGTAGCACCAAATGCAGCAGAGGCCCAGCAAGATAAGGACTGAAAGCATCCATTGGATTTAGCAATTAGTAAAGCATTTAGTGACCCTGGGGAGAATTATGTTATCAGAGTGATAGAAGAGGAAGTCAGATGTGAGGGCAGAGAAGCAAATGAGAAGAAAGCAAGTAGCAAAACTCTTCTTTGGAGAAGTGTAAATCTGTGACAGTACTATGGGGAAAGAGGGTATTTGCTAACTGATTGTAAAAAATGGGATTTACTTGCACACATTTATAGTTAAGAAGAACACAAAAGGGTACTTTTTTTTTTTTTTTGCTTAATCCAAGATATTATGGATCTGAAAACTTACTTAAAATTCATTTAAAACCATATTTCATGTCCCACCAAATCTTTCATGTACATGCCTAATGTCCTTCAATTTGAACTGATTGTGCTTTTCCTGACAGCTTCAGCTAACATTTCTGCTGGCAGCACCAATAAGCTATGAACACAGTAACATAATGGAGAGAGAAATAGGAGGGGGAACACCAGATCCTGAAAGATTCAGCCTGGATAATCACTTTCTCAAGAGGTCCAGGTTAGCTGGTTCAGGTTAGCCAGGTTAACTTGATTAGCCAAGTCAGCTGTGTTCCTTTGAAATGTATCCAAACTGCAACCTCAAATGGTAAACAATGCAGAGCCATGAAAAGTTATATGTTATAAAGTATGGGCTTGGTTCAGTTTCAGAGTTATTATTTTTCCCAAAGATAGTCCATGGTATCCATAAGTGGTGGTTTGAAATGAAGGCAATTACTTAATTATCTTATTTCCCAGCAGAAGTTGCCACCTAACAATTACTGTTTGGCTGCATTCCTCTTAGTGTCATCCGTCCTCCATGAACACCCAAGGGTGATGAAAGCAAGAGCATTCTGACAACACTCCTGGGCGTATGGTACTGACTTTGGCTAGCCCAGAAGCTCTGCCCA
The DNA here is from genome assembly GCF_000951035.1 of Colobus angolensis palliatus. NCBI lineage: Eukaryota > Metazoa > Chordata > Mammalia > Primates > Cercopithecidae > Colobus > Colobus angolensis. The sequence goes on from NW_012118399.1 coordinate 1,133,012, forward strand.
GTTTCAGGTGGCAGACTCTTCTTGGTTATTACTGTGATGATAAGACCAGGGAAAATCACATGAAGTAAAATTTATTTTCCTGCTTACCTGTTACTTCTGGTTGTTTCATGTTTGCCATAATTATTTAAAAGTGAATCTTAAGGACTTCTTGCATTTGGAACATGAGCCTTGAAGTTACAAAAAAATTTATTGGATATACTTTTATAAGCTACCTTAAATTCTTTTGGGAAGGAGATGGAATAGCCATAAACTTGTAAAAACCCCAGTAATGTTCAGATGGGGATACAGAAATCAGTTCAAGACAAATCAGAATGCAACTAGCAAACTAAAGAGAATACATAAGGCTAGAAATGTATTTTCCTGGTGGTTTCTAGAAATAAGGTGGTAGCACTTAGATCTCTCCTTTGATTTTGAAAGATACGTTCACCCATTACCCATCCTAGACAGATAGTGGAAGATGAATTTAAACTGAATATAAAGACCCATCCTAAATGTATAGCTATGAGCATTAACACATCAACAAGTAACCTCCATGTAGTTTTCTCACCTTCTGAACTTCTATTGAGTGATGATAGGAATTGCACTCCGCATCCCCGTCTCCCTCCTAGCACTTCCTGCCAAGAGGCTGTTCAACTACTGTCCAGACATCCTAATAGAGCTTGGAATTAGCCATGATTTCTAGAAAATCATGATTTATGTATAAATCAGCAAGCTGTCTTCACTGAGAACCCTCAAGGCAACTGAGAAAACCCTTCAGGTTAACCTGCTGAGAAACATTTGAGTTGCTTCCTAGACTCTGGAAAATATGGCTAAGTTGAGATAAATGATATAAATAATACATCTCTCTTGGGTCTCTGAGCTGCCAGTTTCACAGCTGTCAATGGCAGCTGAGGTCCAGAATAGCTCCGTGAAATAGAGAACACTGGTAAAGTTTTTAAGAACTCATTCCTGAGGATTTAACAAGTTTGCTGTTCCCAAGTTCTGGCGAGATGCTGCAGCTTCTTCTGTTTAGTATTGGAGCTACTTTGTTAAAAACCACAGGAAATAAAACACTAGTGTCACAATAAGCCACATTCATTTTTGTTCATGGCCCAGAAAGAAAAAAGAATCAATAAATAATAGCTGACTAAGAAGAGATAATTAGGTACAAAAACTATAGTTGTTTATTGACAAAACAAGAAGCAGGATCACTGGATTCTCATCTATCCCTTTTCTAGAAAGATAATGTCTGTCCAGATAACAAAAGATTTGGATCTAAAATTTACAATGCAAGCTTAAATTTTAAATATGCTCTAGAATATAAAAAACAAACTATTTTCCAGTACTAAGATGGTAAGTTTTGGGAAATCAGAGGACAGTGTTCTCTGTATTTCAGTGTAAATATACATTGATTGGTACATAATAGGTGCTAAATTAAGGCATTTTTAAATTTCAAAATTGAACTTCAAATGTTCTTACCTAAAGTTAGAGAGGACTAGAAAACAAAGGACCAATATTCTGAGAAGTTTTCTTTTTGATAATCCTTTCTCAAGAATGGAAGGGAAAAAAGCCTTTGACTGCCTACCTAGAAAAGAAAACTTTACATTTAAAACAATTCTAGGTTGGATTTCCTAACATTTACTAAGGGCCTATAGTATTCTAAATGCTTTTCCAGTACCACTGTACTAGTGCCTACAGCCTATGCACTAAAGAATTAATAGGGTATGTAATACAATACACATAGACACAGACACACAGGCATAGCTAGCTACAGCATGTTATAGACTTGCCATTATTCTAATCAATTATCTGCCTCCACTCTAATAAATACCCTTGCTTCTTCTCTTCCAAGCTACTAGCCCAATCTTTATTTCTCCACAAGTGCAATCACACCTTTCCTTACCCACAAAGTCCTCAAATCCAAGTCAGGAATCTAATACCCCTGATCAAAAGATTGGGCTAGTATAGGAGAGAGTATATAATTGACTGAATATGCTTTTTAAAAAAGAAAGAAAAAAAAATCAGAGCAAATTGAATAACACATAACAGAAAAACAAACAAACAAAAACTCTGATCTTTGTTCACACTATTGTTTCCAAAAATGTGAAATTTTACTATAGTGCCAAACCATACAATGACTAACCAGAGAAGCCAATAAAACATGACAGATCTTGTGGGATTAGGAAACAATGAAAGCCTAAAGGCCTTGTTAGGTATGTGCCTGAAGGCCTCTTGCCATCTTATTAAAGACCAGCATAGACACTCACAATGTTGAAGGAGGTCTTATTTATTTGAGAAATACTGCATTATTCCATAATGAAAATTAAAAGGAGCTAGCTGTGAGAGTAAAAAACCAAGACCATCAATAGCTCTTCTCAATACTCCAATTATTTCTTTGTATAAAACAATTTTAAATACAAGCAAGCCTGTGGATGCCTTGAGAATGCCTGCAACAATCTTGTAATTGTTCATTTAAAACTGAGAAGTTTAGATTTTGAGCACAAAAACTTCACTCTATCTGAAAGACAACCTAACGATTTCAGAAACATAGAAAAGATATTTTTATGTTGCTGCCTAGAAAGCATTTGTGGAAGGGATGCTTTAGACTACAGCATTCTGATAATGACACTCTAATTTATACCCTTCTCATAAAGTTATTTTACTTTGTTAGCCCTTAACTACCTCATCCTCTATCTAGAGATGTTTACGTCTTCTCCCTCTGCTATACTGCTGAGAGATCAGTTAGGTAACCAACTGAAAAGGTGTCATGATGTATCTTTTACAGACATAAAGCCTGTGGCCCATTTCTAAGAGGCTTTTACCCTTTCCTTCTCCAGAGTGGGCCTGGCTTCCTTGAAAACCTCAAAGAGAGGAGTAAGTTGAATACTGAAGACACATAAAAGCACCTCCATCCCTACCTCTCCCATGATTCTCCAAGAGTAGGATAGTGGCTTCCTCTGGAAGTTCAATGTCACATGCAGATTGCTCTGTTAGGTAGCAGATCTAGTCTGTTAGACAACATAAATGTATAAAGCATATAATTACAGCACTCTTTGTGACAAACCAAAAGGGGCAGCAAGGTATTCACACAAAGCCTGATGGCATTAGCTATGATCAGAAGAGTAAAATTAATGCTGGTTTTAAATGTCATTTCCTGGTAATTCCAAGCTCTTTTTAGGATGGTTGGGGGGGTTAGGGGCAGAAAAAAGAAAAAGTTGAGTTTAAGGGAAAAGCTTACCAAGTTCTCACCCTATGTTACTCTTTGGCAGGGGAAAACTTTTCATCGTCATTATGCTTAAATACATAGATCTGGCTGCATTCAACTCTTAACACCCATCCCACACCCCTCCATCTACCCCTCAATGGCTCTTCTTCTTTCTTCCGTTTCCTCATCTCTGAAGTGAGATAATAAGAATAGCACCTAACCTAAGAGTCGTTGTTGTGAAAAATGAGAGAATTAAACACTTTGCCCATTAATCATGGGCAGTAATAAAATCAGTAATGAAGGCAATTGCATTTTGTTTGTGGTGTCCTGTTAGTTATTGCAGGTAACAGAGAATGGATCTGTTGTTTAGAAGTATATGCTTGTAAGCTAAAGTGGAGTAAGGCTGGCAAGAGGAACTATAAAGGAAACTATTAAGAAATGACAAAGTAAGACTCCTTCATCTTTCCTCAACTATTTTTATTGTTGCATGTGAATTAAAGTCTTAAATAAAAACAACTTCCTTCATATCAGAAATTTGACTTTGGATAAGGAGTTTCCAACTGGAGGGTGACTACTGATAAAAGGGATTGGGGAATACATTTGTTAAAGTAATTAAAAGCTTTATGATGAGCATAAAGCTCTTTTCATTTTTTTCTTTTTTCTTTTTTGAGATGGAGTCTCATTCTGTCACCCAGGCTAGAGTGCAACGGTGTGATCTCAGCTCACTGCCACCTCTGCCTCCCGGGTTCAGGTGATTCTCTTGCCTCAGCCTCCCAAGTAGCTGGAACTGCAGGCACATGACGCCATACCCGACTAATTTTTTTGTATTTTAGTAGAGACAAGGTTTCACCGTGTGGCCCAGGCTGGTCTTGAACTCCTGAGCTCAAGCAATCCACCTGCCTTGGCCTTCCAAAGTGCTAGGATTACAGGCGTGAGCCACGCATCCAGCCTATGATGAGCATAAGCTCTTGATGATGCACAGCTCTTTCTTAGGAATCTGGATGGGGGACACCCCTGACAATATGCATAGAAATAGATCTATGGTAATCTTATTTCCATGTTTTCAATAAACACAGAATTGCATGCCCTTTATTAGTTCATTGGCATTGGTTTGGCAACTGGGCCCTCAATGACAGAGGAGAAAGTTCAGTGTTTACCAAGTGTGGCTGGTCAAAAGCAAGGCCTGGACATTGTAACAAAAGAATGGCAGCATTATCCCCTCTAGCAGGTGGAACAAAGACTAATGAGAGGGCCAAGCCCTTTGAAAGCTACTAAACATTAGTCTTTGACAAGCAAGCTCCTTTCAATAGTGACTTCTATTGTTTCCCAGGACTAGCTGACTGACTTTCTGGTTACAGTTTGCTCTAGTCCACACAGCATAGATACTAAGGCTGCTGGGCTCTGCTTAAAAACCTGCACAAAGCCAGGTCTGATGTTCTTGTCACACAAGACACAGGTCCTGGGCTGGTGTTCCCAGCCCCCATGTGGGAGGAGAGGACTGAGACAGGCCTCTTTGAATCCTTTATCTTTCTTAGTTATTTATTTGGCTCCAAATTGCTGTGAAAAGGGGTCACTGTGGAATTGCTTGCAGGCACACTCATTCTGGGGCTAGTAGAGAAGAGGGCAGATTTGGGGGAGCCCAGATGCTACAGCCAAGAGCTGTTACAGGCAAGGCCTTCAATTCCTTCTGCAAAGGACAGACGGAGCCTTCTCTGCAACAGGCAGATAAGGCACATCACCTGGCTGACAGTGTTTTGATGCAGTGTAGGAAATCACATAAGCAATCTGGCATGCAGGTGTGGCAGCAAATGATTCATCAAAATATTCTAGAAGTCAAGGTCTGGGTGGGATTTTAACCTAGCACACATTAATTGGAATAGAATTAAGAGTAATTAGCCAGGCGCAGTGGCTCATGCCTGTAATCCCAGCACTTTGGGAGGCCGAGGTGGGCAGATCATTTGAGGTCAGGAGTTTGAGACTAGCCTGGCCAACAGGGTGAAACACCATCTCTACTAAAAATACAAAAATTAGCCGGGTGTGGTGGTGGGCGTCTGTAATCCCAGCTACTTGGGAGGCTGAGGCAGGAGAATCTCTTGAACCCGGGAGGTTGGAGGTTGCGGTGAGCCAACATCGGGCCGCTGCACAATAAAATGGTGCTTTAACATGGTGAACTGAAGAAAAATCAAGGTCTCTCTGACCTTCCCCCACCTCTCCCTCAATCTTCTGTCTCTTTCAAAGCATAGGATGAAATTATTCCCTAAAGTTCTCTTATCTGCCTAAAGTTGGGACACACCAAAAAAGAAAGCAATTACCTCTGGTCCCTTCCCTGAGTTTTCACAAGCTGAAATCATATCACAGGAAGAAAGACTGAAGTCTGTCAACAACACCTGGATGGACTTTTGTCACAAGCTATTGTCTTCTCTGCAGGCCCAGTCGACTTTGTCCCAGGCCATTGCATACAATGTTCTTCAAGCCCATTGAATTCCCCTAAAAATCATTTACTACTCCCCTAATATCATCCACACTTCCTTATCTCCCCTTTCCCTGTAAAGAAGGGTGCGTAACCATCTGTATCCCACTGCGTGGTTGATTTTACACTTGGATTCTCTCCTGTACAGATTAATAAATTTGTATGACTTTTCTTCTGTTAATCTACCTACTGTGAGTTGATTTTCAGGGAACCTTAGAAGAGCAAAGGGAAATTTTTCTTTGGCCCCTACAGTTATAGTAATATTGCCCAGTGGAAAGTATTATGAAAGCAAAGTGAAAGAAGGTAAGGGTTGCCCTTAATTTAACCAGCAGCATTAAAGACCACAGTGAAGATAATTTCAAATGCTGTTTCTTTTCAAATGTGTTATTGACTTTGAAGACTAACAGGCTTGTGTAGGTGAGATTCATGTTATTTTCCCAGATATGTGCACTTTCACCAGTGTGGAATGAGGACGACAACCACTTGAGGGGTTAAGCCCCACCCCCTCATTTTCAATGATCTCTAGATTAGAATAAGATACAGACAAGTGTACAGTTTGAGAAAGTGAGGAGAATTAATTTACCTGATCATGAAAGCTTCCGAGATTCCTTGAGACCATCACTCAGTGGATACCTTTCTTAAGGATTTTTTTTTTTGTCGGTTTTCAATCTTATTTTTCTTTTTGCATCTTTGTAATGCCTTTTTGCTGGCGTCAATACACTTCACATCCAAGGTGAGAAGACGTTACAAAAGAGTACAGTACCAAGTTAAAGTCTTGCTTGCCCAGAAGGGCTTATAATCCATTTCATGATCATCATCTGAAAGGCCCCACTGGAACCCAAACCCCTGTGAGGCCCTCAATACTATATCCGTCATCATTCAGCCCACTTGGAATAGACCCATCTTGGAGAACACAAACAAAAATAGAGAAAGGGAGTACAATTGTCCCACCTAAGTGTAGGCAAATAGGACATTTTGTTGTAGCATTTTTTTCTTTATTTCTTGATCATTTGCATAATTGCAGTACTCTTTTGATTCCCTTTGCCAGTGGGGAATTGGCTCCTAGCCCTGTAAACTGCTTTTATAAAAAGTTGGAAATCAAGAAGTAAACCATGTTGCTCCAATTAGCCTCAAACCCGACCTAATTCGCTGTTGGACTAAAAGAGAACTTTTTAGAGAAAAATTATATCAGTGCCTATCACTTTAGTATCCGAGCCCTAAAAAAAGTGTGATTTCTGTCCTCCTTCTAGCTGAGACAGAACTGAAGCCTTAACATTCTCATTCAAGGTCATTGCCTATGCGGTCCTCTTGTGATAGTTGCACAATAGGACTGGAGATGAGGGGAGATGGTGAAAGATGAAAGGAATAAGATTTCATTACTGTTACCCTGTCAGCCCCTGCGCACCAACTGGAGGTTGGAGAGTGCAGAGAAGCAAAACTCACCTCCACCAGAGAAAGGACGGAGGTGGTAGAGAGAGGTTCTTTGTAACAGAGAAGCATGTAAATTGGCTGAGGAACACGAATTCTGTTTATATGTTACTGATTGCTTAATTTGTTTACATGGTAACTCATTTATGCTGCGGCTCTTTGTTCTTTAGTAAAGATAGACGATCTAACAGAGCGAATCTTTGTTTCTAATGAGCTCATCTACTCCTGCAGTCTGTGCCACACCTGTAATTATAATTAGGACCCACTGCTTAGGATGCTGTAATCCTTTCTAGTGAAACCAATTGTGAGTTCACAAACTGAGTTATTAGCAGAGACTGCCTGAATTGATAGAATCAGCTTCATTAGCCCCTTTCATTGGTTATTCTGACTGCACTTAACCTTCTGTTAAGATGTGGCTGGGTATGGTGACTCATGCCTGTAATCTCACCATTTTGAGTGGCTGAGGCAGGAGGATTGAAGCCAGGAGTACATGACCATCTTGGGCAACAAAGCAAGACCTCTGTCTCTACTAAATAAATAAATAGCAGTGTGGTGTGCCTATAGTCCCAGCTACTAGGGAGGGTGAGGGCAGGAGGATTGCTCGAACCTAGCAGTTTGAGACTGCCCTGAGCTGTGATCATGCAACTGCACTCCAGCCTGGGCAACAGAGTGAGACCTTGTCTCTTAAAAAAACATGTAGATGGCTGACTTTTCTTATTAACATGGAGGCATCCTCACATTTTCAAGGGACTTGTGGCGTTAATATATTGCAACTGATTGTGACTGGGACACTCTGGTCAAACATAATGAGGTGAATCTTTCTGAAAAAGACACTGATACCAAGAATCCAGAGTATTGCTGAAGTCACGCCTCAAGGATGAAGGAAAGAGAATCTATGTAGAATCACAGGAAGAAAACTCCTAGAAAATGGTCTTAATTAATTATGACATGTTGACTGTTCATTTTGATCACATCTTTTTTATGAGATGGGTATGTTTCAGCACTAACAGACTCTATGCTGTTAAGATAATTTAGCAGTCTGAATAGTCTGCCATCAAGAAAGAGCAGCCTGACAGTTTTACACATTCACTGTCTTTAAATGAAAAAACTTAACACAGAACTTTTTTGTTTCAATTATACTGAGACTTAGGGACACGCAGGCCTTGTTCTAACGTTAACAGAGTTCCTTTTTTCTGAAGAGGGATTGTTTCTCTTTGATATAATGTTCCTTCTTAGAGACTTGATAAGAAAAAGAATGTGTGATTGCTGGGTTTGTAGGCAGTTTGCAGTTATAACCTCTTTTTTTTTCCAGCATCAAAATAGGAGGAGTGGGTTTTTTAATCCACTTGAAGCAGATAAGACTCCGCCCTTGACAAGGTTTCATTTCTACAATCTGAGCCCAAGTATTACAGCCTTCAATTGGCCTATTGTATTTCAGTCTGACAAAGGGTTTTCAGTCAACTGCAGTGGCATTTCAGTCTTTTAATCCTGCTGCAAATGACTGGATGTACCATGAAATTTTTCTCTGGCATGTCAAATAAAATTCAGTTTTGGAAAATAGAAGAAACAAAATTGAAACAAATAAGAATGATCTAGGACAACAATAATTAATTCCATTTATCAGTAGGCCCATGTTCATCTTATAAAAAAGGCTTTTGGGTGGAATGAGTGTGTTTTACAAGAATATAGATTCATGAAAGTAAAACTGCTTTTTAAGCAAAGCCTGAATGTCCCTAAGGAAGAATCCTAGAACTTCACAATTAACAATCAACATTGCTTCAAACTGTCGTTCTCCAAGTGTAGTCCCTGGACACTCAGCATCAGTATCACTTAGCAACTTGATAGAAATGCACACTCTTAGGCCACACTGAAGACCTACAGACCCAGAAATTGGGGCTAGAGCCCTGCAGTCTGTGTTTTCACAAGCTCTTTAGGTGATTTTGTTGCTCACTCAAGTTTAAAAGCTACTGGCTTAGAAAAGTACCCCAGCCTCCTGAACAACCTACTTGTCTCCAGCTTTGCATCCACAAATTTTTCTCCACACTGTCTCCACAATGCCCTTTAAAAATACTGATATACATTCTATTATAAAGAGGCATGCACATGTATGTTCATTGCAGCACTATTCACAATAACAAAAAAAAGCATGAATTCAACCCAAATGCCCATCAATGATAGACTGGATAAAGAAAATGTGGTACATATACACCGTGGAATACTATGCAGCCATAGAAAGGAATGAGATCATGTCCTTTGCAGGGACATGGATGGAGCTGGAAGCTGTTATCCTCAGTAAATGAATGCAGGAACAGAAAACCAAACACCACATGTTCCCACTTATAAGTGGGAGCTGAACAATGAGAACACAGGGACAGAAGAAAGGGAGCAATACACACTGGTGCCTGTCAAGGGTGGAGGCAAGGAGAGCATCAGGAAGAAGAGCTAATGCATCCTGGGCTTAATACCTAGGTAAATCTGTGCAGCAAACCACCATGGCACACATCTGTCTATGTAACAAACCTGCATATCCTGCACATGTACTCCAGAACTTAAAACTTGAAGAAAAATAAAATAATACTGATTTAATTATGCCACCCCCTTCCTTAAAACTCGGAATTTAGAACTTTAGAAGTGTCCCATTGTCGTTGGGTCAGGATATTCATGGTATTTAAGGCTCCTCTCACTTTGGTCCCTGATTAGCTCTGCAGCTCCATCTTTCCCCACTTCTGATCACTCCACCCTCCCTTGCCCACCAGCCCACATGCACGCACAGGTACACACTCACAATTCACACATCCACAGAGCTCCAGTCATTCTGAGCTCCTTGAAGTTCTGCAGATACACTACTCACCCCTAAGCTCTGTATATTGTTCCCTCCTCCTGAAGTGCCCTTTCTTTTTCCTTCCCACTCATTCCTCAGAACCTCTCAATCTGGATGATTTGTTTTCTTCCTTCCAGGATTTGTCCATTCTCACTTATCTTCTGTAAGAAGCTTTGCCCTGAGCACCTCTGCCCACAACTAGGCCAAGTTCCTTTACTAGGTGTTGTCACAGAACAGTCTGCATATTTCCATCGTTGCACTCACCACTCAGAATTACAATTACTTACCTGTCTTATCCCCTCCTCCAAACTGTAAGCTTCTAAGTGGGAGTGACTGTCCCTTGCAGTCTTGATATCCCAACCTCTAGCTTAGGGTTTGGTTTATGGTAAGCATTTAATAACAAGTCAATGTTTACTAAACAAATGGACACATCCCTTGGTACTACAATTACAGACGAACAGAACTGGGTCCTGACAAATCTATTATGTGGGAATTAACACCTTGATCCCCTTGTTGCTCAGTCCAGTGTTGTTACCATTAAATCATACTGTGTTTAGACCTAAGGAATAATTCACGCAACCTGTTTTGTGTGTCAGCTGTTCTGCTCTAGAGAGAAAATGGGGACTAGCTGATCCCCTGGGTTCAATTTATAACACTTTTAACCAATCTGATTCTGATTTTGTGATGTATGCTAGGAAAGGTGACATCCCTGTACCAAGACAGACTGACATACACTTTGTATATTACCTCCCACACTCTCTAAATGTGTGGTTCTTCTATCCACTGCATGGTACAGGTTCCCTTAGATCTTGGCTAGATGCCAGTGATCTATTGGCCTCAAACAGCTAATGAGGTGGCTACCAGGGAGTCCTGAAATGGGAAGGTCACCTCACATAGTGGGTGAGAATGTGGACCCTGGTGTCAGACTGATTGTTCAAATCTCAGCCCTACTTTATGCTAACTGTGACATGTACGTCTCCCTTCTTCCTTATGTACAATAATGTTTCTTAGCTCAAGGCATTGGCGTAGGGACTAAAGAAAGTTGATCTATCAAGAGAATTTAGCACATGGCATGTATAAAATTCTTCATAAACAGCAAAAACAAAGCTTAATAAGATAATGAGTAATTTGGCCAGGTGTAGTAGCTCATGCCTATGATCCAAGCACTTTAAGAGGCTGAGGTGGGAGGATCACTTGAGGCCAGAAGTTTGAGGATGCCATGAGTTGTGATCACACCATTGCACTCAAGCCTGGGTAGCAGTACTACGCTATCATTACATCTCATTGAAGAACTCACACTGAATTTAAGGGAGCACTGTTACCATCATGGATTGAACACTCGCAGGATTCTTTTTTTTTTTTTTTTTTTTTTGAGACGGAGTCTTACTCTGTTGCCCAGGCTGGAGTACCGTGGTACAATCTCGGCTCACTGCAAAGCTCCACACCCTGGATTCACACTATTCTCCTGGCTCAGCCTCCTGAGTAGCTGGGACTACAGGTGCCCACCACCACGCCCAGCTAATTTTTTGTATTTTTAGTAGAGACGGGGTTTCACCATGTTAGCCAGGATGGTCTCGATCTCCTGACCTTGTGATTTGCCGGCCTCAGCCTCCCAAAGTGCTGGGATTACAGGCATGAGCCACCGTGCCCGGCCCACTTGCAGGACTCTTTTAGTGCACAAGTGCTATGCACAGGTTCGAGTGTGAGAGAATATGGCAGACATTTCCAAGAAAATCCAAACAATTTTCTGCACCCTTTGGAATGATCCAATCATTAAGCTTTCCTTGAATTCAATGGGAGTACTATGCCCAGAGAGGTTTCATAGAGCAGAGTGAGAAAAGTGACAGTCCTATAATGAAGAATGAAGTTGAATTTTCAATTGTCCTTAGATTATTACATTAGGCATATTATAAAAAGGAGGGATTCAATAAACTAGGCCTATTAGTATGGAGCTCAATTGGCCCTTTTATACAGAGGCCTGTACTAGAGATGACATTCTACTTTTTTATTCTCTAATGACTTCTAAAAGAGAGCTTGCACTCTGCTCAGGAAGGGTTAGGAAATCCACTGGTTTTATTAACATGTATTAATACGTTAATAGGCACAAGATCACTGAGTAAAAAATTCAAACATCTTGAAAATAACACTACCAATTTGATTACAAAATTGTCAAACATTTGTTGGCTGTATCTTAACTCTTAATGCTTTTGTAGAGCCTAGACTGAAATCAAATATATACTCTTTATTGAGCTTATATTTTAAGATCCAAAAATCTAATTCCAACACTTACTAGCTCAGAGATGTTATTTCGCCTCTGTAAGCCCCAGTTTCCTGATGTGTAGAATGAAGCTCTGTGAAATTGTAAGTCTTACTTAGGGTCTGTGGATTAAATGAGCTAATCTCTGTGAAGAAAGAAGCACAGAATCTGGGTCATGGGCTCAGTAAATATTAGTTATGGTAATCCAAAGCCAGGGTGCCAAATATATCATTGGAGGATGTTTCACTGGAGATCCCGATTGATCACATTCCATTGTATGGCCCTCAAATAGTTGAGAAAATATGGATACACGCACATACATATCCTCACCTGTCCTTATGAAAACCCCAGTGGCAGTTCAGAGCAACAGACTGCTGTGATGGGTAGTTGGCTGTCGTTTTCTTCATCCAGAAAGTTCCTCGACACATTCTAGAGACAAATATGTCTGAACTCACCTAAGATGGAGCAGCAGTTAACATGCTGAAGCACGTTCTGCCCTTAAGAGAAGAATGACTAAAAATGTCAGTGTTTTCTCTCTTCTATCATTCACAACCTGTAAGAACACCACATGGTCCTGCATCTCCCCATTTTCCTTATTTTTGACTTCCTGGCTCTTTCTTTCTCTACTGTACACCCCTTCTTGCTAGCCACACTCTCTCTATATCTGTGTTCTTGATCTTCTCCCACCTAGATTTCCAAGTCCCCCCTTCCTCTCTCCATCTCATGTTTTACCTTCCATTTCCTTATTCCACTGTCAGCAGCCTCTTCTATAAAATCTTTGAAGACAGCTAAGTTATACATATTTTGTGTGTTGCATCCATTGAACTGATTTGGCCAATGAAACTGTCATGGGTGCAGTGCTCTGAGCTGATGCAGAGCAAGACAGGAGCTGAAGGAGTAGAGAGTCTTCAGGAGTAAAAATGAACCTCAAGGTGAGATTATTGAAGTATCTGAAATAATAAAGAATAAAAACAGATTGAAAATAGACTAATCATTCTACCCTGGGATTTGAGATTCAATGAGTCTTCCTTGGTGCCTGAATGGGGGGGCGGGCAGGGTAGTCTCAATAAAACTAAAAGAGGCATAACATTGTAAATTTATGCAACAAGTTCTCCCGCAGGGTTTTACAAACTGGAAATGAAAATCATTTAAGAAAGGATTGGATATGCCATGACTTGTGGATCATATTAAGTTAACTTTCTTTGACTGACTTCCATGCTGTTTTCAGGGTGAAGTTATAAATTACCTTTCCTTCACAGCCATATTATCAATTCTACTAATACAGCAAGCCCGAAATTTTTCATTTCATGCATCTCTCTATAAATGTAAACACTGTGAGTTTGGAGTTATAAAGAGGGAAAATGTTACTTCAGATAGGATAATGGAAAAAAGGGGAATAAATGCTGTGGTATGTAATCTATGTTTTTGCCACCTTTACTCTGCAGAAGTTATTTAACCTGTCTCATGATGCCAGAATACTGCATGCTTCACTTTCTGCCTCTGGAAGTCATGACTGATATGTTGTTTGTCCACATTCTGTCAAGAAAAGTCTTCATTCTATAATATATGAATGACTACAAAATGACAGTGTACACCAAGGTAACATACCCAAGGCATAACCTTTGGTCTGCCAGGAATCATAAGTGACAGCAGTTTTTCATATTGAACATACCCACAGGCAACTCCATCTTTACATGTGGTCTGTGGTGAATTTTCTTCTCTGCTGTATACATACATTCAACACCCCACGCCAGAGGAGGATCACACAGTGCCTTGTATTTTCAATCATCACTTTCAAAATCAGCACTTTATACATATAGGCTTAAAGAAAAACATGGAGACCAGCATTTGGGAAGTGAGGTGAGATCCTGATCTTTTGCTCCTATTTCCTTCTCCATACCCAGTTAAACCAGACAAATATATTCATGGATACACGGAAAGGCAGAATTAGGACCAGATTACTGAAATTGATTGCTATATTAAATGACATGTGCGTCTATTAGACTTGAAAAATTTCCACATACGAATTGTAATTTCCCCCTTTGGAGGTACTCGGTTTGACATGTATATTTTCAACCACAAATATCTTATTTGAGTGTCTGGCTTTTTCACCCTAGAATAAATTTACTATAGTTTTGGGGACTTGCAGGGGCGGGTATAAGGGAGTTGATTTGTAAGTGCAGAACAGACAGGAAGTCAGAAACACTGAAAGCTCCTTTATAAAGGATAAAATGGACATGATAAGGAAATTCAAACTTTATTGGATTTATTTAGTGGCTTTCCCCCAAGAGCTAAGATAAAGTTGTGACTATGTTTATTTGAAAGAAACAAAATCATGAGTTAAATAGATCATCTTATCTTTTCAGAATCATAGAGTTAGATGTGCTTTCTTTCTCCTTAGGTGTATTTAACTGAGATTACTGTAAAATTCCTTTGTAAAAAGATTTCAAGAAAATTGCAAAGTAGAACAGGAAAAAAACAAGATTTACCACTTGTACCCAGGAAAAAGGACTGTCCTTCCCTTCTCAGGAAAAAACAATCCTTTCAAATGAAACATGAGCTATGCCATGGTCAACAGATTAGGGCTATATCTAGCAAGATAATGGGCTCTGTATGGAAACACCCCATTTCTGCTTTCACACAGTTCCTCCCTTGGAAGCCTATGCAACAGTGTAAATGCATGTTAACACTTCAGAGAGTTCTAGCCAAGGTCACAGGTTTGTAAAAGGAACTCAGCATTTGAATTCGGAGTCACTGTGTACAGCCCACTTCTCTCTATGGCTTGCAAATTTGATCAATGTTTTTGAGTAGAAGTAAAGAGAGATAGGAGAAAACAGTGTACCAACAATAGTTGTAATTTTGGTAGATGTTCCAAAAGCTCAATGGGAGCCTAAATTCTGAATTTTAACAGTTGTCTTCCAAATGCTTGGGGCAGTGGAACCAACAAAAGGCATTCTCAGAAAACATAATGAGGCTGATCTTCCTACAGTTACTCAACACCAGCATACCAAGGAGCTCATATGGCTTCCCCTTAAAACTTGTGGGACATGGATGCCATTTCAGCAGCAACACAAAGAAGCCAATGTTAGCAACTTCTCTGAGCCCCTACAACCCGCTGTAGAGATTGTGCTGTCTCTCTTCTGATTCTTTTCCCCCAAAGTATTACTGGGTTGATTCAATTGCCTGCAATCACTTCTAGGTTTCTTTCCCAGAAGCTGTGTTTTCACCTGCTTCCAGACCTCTGCACATCTGGGATTCTATTTGTGGGTGACACTTCTTTCTACTTCAAAATTGCATTTTCAGTGTTAGTGCTACCCTAAAAATAAGTGGAACAAGTTTCTTAGCACTGGAAAAAACAAATCTTACCTTATTTATTTCATGTACTCTCTCCTGATTTCTAAGGTGATGACTAGTGGTTCCAATAAATTACACACAAAACTAAAACCAAGCCAAACCAAACAAAAATAAGAACAAAACCAATAGATTGGTATGTATTGATTGTTAATAGGTTTAGTGGAACAGGACTGGTCCTGATGGCTTTTGTTTTCTACTGACATGAGATCCTCTTGTGGGAACATTTGGACACTATGTCTTAATCCATAGAAATGTCTCAAAGGATGGAAATTTTACGCCCTTGAAGGAGGCATTTTGAAACAGGTGGTCTCCATATATAAACATTTAGATAGCTCTATATCCACCCACAATTAGAGCCAGTGCCTGATATTTCACAAAAGCAATATGAACCACAGGAAAAATTTCTGAACAAAGATTTGATAAAGTCACACTGTGACCAATTTTTCAAAAAGGTTAAGACTAAAAGGTACCTCTGAAGTTTCATAGAATTTTTATTCCCCATTCAGTTTCTGAAGGTAGTCTTGTCTGCAAGTTTTATATCCATCTTACCCTTGCAGAGTTGCACAGGAAACAAATTCATTCCACTGCATCAAAAACAGCTACCACTACTTTCAGGGCTGTTTCACTCCTGTAATACCAATAGGTACATTTGAATCTTACTGGCCTACCAAGATTGAGAACAATTAGTTCTCAGATAATTTTTTCTGTTGTAACACATCATTAAGTAGAAAGTTATCAGCAATTTATCTTTGTTTTTGTATCAACTCCTTCTCAACCCCTATCCTCAAGAAGAAATAAAGTGCAGTGTATAATAGCCATGCTGAACTTAAGAACATAATATTTGAGATTCTCTTCACATCCTATGAAGCATGGGCTTTGAGAATTCTCAGCCCACATACTGTACAAATTCTCTAAACAAAATGGATCTTGACCCTGTACAGTTTCTTACAATGCTTCCACTGATAACCTAAGATGTCAACTACCAAAGCAAATGTGATGATGTCACTGCTGATAGTATTCCACCAAATCACTTGCTTAATGAGACAAAAGAAACCTAAATTGCAACACTCTGGTCAAAGAATACATTGCAGCAGTGATAAGATCAGAGGAAGTATTTAGATGCCAACCTCTAATCAGGAAGAGACAGAGAAAACTACGCAGACTACATAAGCAGGCTTCAAAGATAAAGAACATTGTGGCTGAATCTTTTGGAGAAGAGAGTATTGCTCTTTTAAGGCAGAAATGCCATGGAATGAAGCTTTAAGTTCTACCATGTGACTTAGTAGAAGAAAAAAAGCTATTATATTCATTCTACGATGCCCACGGCTTGAACTTGGAACATTCTCATCTTCAGCATCAATAATATATATGTGCACATAGCCCATGAAAGTTTCCGTAATAAAGGAATGGGCCTTCCATTCTACATACCATGCCTAAAATAGGTTTCAATAGCAGACGGGTAGGTAGATTTCCAGAAGCACAGTCATCTCTGAATACAAGAATTTCTTCCTATTTTAACCCTTAAATTCCTGAGCACAGTGTGGGGCAGTCTATGATCATTTGACCAGAAGTTGAAAGGGAACACCAAAAGTTATAAGGAGTGACAATTTTCTGATGTTCCAGTGAGACCAGCACTGCAAGGGGACAACTCCCAAGAACAAGAACTCAGGGCCCCCGGCTCTAGGAGCTCCCTTCCCTTTCCTTCCCTTCCCTTCCCTTCCCTTCCCTTCCCTTCCCTTCCCTTCCCTTCCCTTCCCTTCCCTTCCCTTCCCTTTCTCCCTCTTTTTTTTTTTTTTTTACAAAGTTTTCCTCTTTTCCCCAGGCCGGGGGGCAGTGGCATGGTCTCAGCTCACTGAAACCTCCGCCTCCTGGGTTCAAGTGATTCTCCTGCCTCAGCCTCCCAAGTAGCTGGGATTACAGGTGCCCACCACCACGCCAAGCTAATTTTGTATTTTTAGTAGAAATGGAATTTCGCCATGTTGGCCAGGCTGGTTTTGAGTTCCTGACCTTAGGTGATCCAGCTGCCTCAGTCTCCTAAAGTGCTGGGATCACAGGCATGAGTCACACCCCTCCCAGCTCTAAGATATTTCTTCTTAACTCTACTGATGGCAGTCATTACGGTGATACCCGAGGTGTATAACAAATCCACAAATTTTACCATTGATCTAACAAATATTAATTAGATGTGCATAGTACCATGATAAAGGATACAGTCTTTGCCCTGAAGGTACTAATTCACAGCTGGGGAGACATACAAGTAGACAGGCAGTTGCAGTATAGGTAGAGCAAGGACTAATAAAGGGGTCACAGAGCCACAGAGAATGGACACCTCCTTTAGTAATGGCTTCCTGAAGGACAGGAGGCTTAACCCAGTGCTGAACAATGAGTTCAAGTTAGTCGTGGGAAGGATGAAGAGGACAGAAAGGCATTCCAGGCAGAGGAGAAACAGTCTGTACAAAGGTATGGAAGCAATGAAACACTGCAGTTGGGAGAAATGAAAGCAATTCAGAGTAGTAGGCATGTGGGAAGCTCCAGTGGAGTAGCAAGAGAAACAGGCTGGAAATGTAGGCAGGAGTCAATCTTCAAAGGCTTCTTTTCCCACTTTCTTTTGATCCTGTATAGACCTTGAAAGAACTGAATGTCTCAAAATCAGGCTTTCTTTTGGTTTGCATGGTTTACTTCCTTTAGGGAAGTGCAAGGGGCCGGGGAACTCCTTTCCCTAGCCAAGGGAAGCCCTGAGGGACTGTGCCATGAGGAAGGGTGCATTCCAGCACAGATACTATGCTTTTCCCATGGTATCCGCAACCCACAGACCAGGAGATTCCCTCGGGTGTCTACACCACCAGGGCCCTGGGTTTCAAGCACAAAACTGCGCGGCTGTTTGGGCGGACACCAAGCTAGCTGCAGGAGTATTTTTCATACCCCAGTGGCACCTGGAATGCCAGCGGGACAGAACCCGTTCACTGCCCTGGAAAGGGGGCTGACACCAGGGAGCCAAGTAGTCCAGCTCAGCGGATCCCACCTCCACAAAGCCCTGCAAGCTAAGATCCATGATTTGAAATTCTCACTGCCAGCACAGCAGTCTGAAGTTGACCTGGGACCCTGGAGCTTGGTGGGAGGAGAAGCATCTGGCATTACTGAGGTTGGAGTAGGCAGATTTCCCCTCACAGTGTAAACAAAGCTGCTGGGAAGTTCAAACTGGGCAGAGCCCACTGCAGTGCCAAAAAGCTGCTGTAGCCAGACTACCTCTCTAGATTCCTCCTCTCTGGACAGGGCATCTCTGAAACAAAGGCAGCAGCCCCAGTCAGGGGCTTATAGATCAAACTCCCATCTCCCTGGGACAGAGCACCTGGGGGAAGCGGTGGCTGTGGGCACAGCTTCAACAGACTTAAACGTTCCTGCCTGCTGGCTCTGAAGACAGCATCGGATCTCCCAGCACAGCACTCAAGCTCTGCTAAGAGACAAACTGCTCAAGTGGGTCCATAACCCCTGTGCCTCCTGACTGGGAGACACTTCCCAGCAGGGATTGACAGACACCTCATACAGGAGAGCTCCAGCTGGCATCTGGCAGCTGCCCCTCTGGGAGGAAGCTTCCAGAGGAAGGAACAGGCAGCAATCTTTGCTGTTCTGCAGCCTTTGCTGCTTATACCCAGGCAAACAGGGTCAGGAGTGGACCTCCAGCAAACTCCAGCAGACCTGCAGCAAAGGAGCCTGACTGTTAGAAGGAAAACTAACAAACAAAGGAATATCATCAACATCAACCAACAGGACATCCACACAAAAACCCCATCTGAAGGTCACCAACATCAAAGACCAATGGTAGATAAATCCAGGAAGATGAAGAAAAACCAGCACAAAAAGACTGAAAATTCCAAAAACCAGAATGCCTCTTCTCCTCCAAAGGATCACAACTCCTTGCCAGCATGGGAACAAAACTGGACATAGAATGAGTTTGACGAATTGGCAAAAGTAGGCTTCAGAAGGTGAGTAATAAAAGCTCCTCCGAGCTGAAGGAGCATGTTCTAACCTAATGCAATGAAGCTAAGAACCTTGATAAAAAGTTAGAGGAACTTCTAACTAGAATAACCAGTGTAGAGAAGACCTTAAATGACCTGATGGAGCTGAAAAACACAGCATGCGAACTTTGTGAAGCGTGCACAAATATCAATAGCGGAGTCAATCAAGTGGAAGAAAGGATATCAGAGATTGAAAATCAATGTAATGAAATAAAGTCTGAAGACAAGATTAGAGAAAAAAGAATGAACAAAGCCCCCATTAAATATGGAACTATGTGAAAACACCAAACCTACAATTGATTGGTGTACCTGAAAGTGACGAGGAGAATGGAACCAAGCTGGAAAACATTCTTCAGGATATTATCCAGGAGAACTTCCCCAAGACAGGACAACATTCAAATTCAGGAAATACAGAGAACATCACAAAGATACTCCACGAGAAGAGCAACCCCAAGATACATAATTGACAGATTCACCAATATTTTAATGAAGGAAAAAATGTTAAGGGCAATCTGAAAGAAAGGTTGGGTTACCCACAAAGAGAAGCCCATCAGACTAACAGCCGATCTCTCCGCAGAAACCTTACAAGTCAGAAGAGACGGGGCCAATATTCAACATTCTGAAAGAAAAGAATTTTCAACCCAGAATTTCATATCCAGCCAAACTTAGCTTCATAAGCAAAATAGAAATAAAATCCTTTACAGACAAGCAAATGCTGAGAGATTTTGTCACCACCAGGACTGCCTTACAAGAGCTCCTGAAGGCAGCACTAAATATGGAAAGGAAAAAATGGTACCAGCCACTGCAAAAACATACCAAATTGTAAAGACCATCGACACTATGAAGAAACTGCATCAACTAACGGACAAAATAACCAGCTAGCATCATAATGACAGGATCAAATTCACACATAACAATATTAACATTAAATGTAAATGCGCTAAATGCCGCAATTAAAAGACACAGACTGGCAAATTGGATAGAGTCAATACCCATCGGTGTGCTATATTCAGGAGACCCATCTCACGTGCAAAGACACATATAGGCTCAAAATAAAGGAATGAAGGAAGATTTACCAAACAAATGGAATGCAAAAAAAGCAGGGGTTGCAATCCTAGTCTCTGATAAAACAGATGATCAAAAGAGACAAAGAAGGGCATTACATAATGGCAAAGGGATCAATGCAACAAGAAGAACTAACTATCCTAAATATATATGCACACAATACAGGAGAACCCAGGTTCATGAAGCAAATTCCTAGAGACTTACAAAGAAATTTAGACTCCCATACAATAATAGTGGGAGATTTTTAATACCCAACTGTCAATATTAGATCAATGAGACAGAAAATTAACAAGGATATTCAGGACTTGAACTAAACTGTGGACCAAGTGTACCTAATAGACATCTACAGAACACTCCACCCCAAATCAACAGAATATACATTCTTCTCAGCACCACATCACACTTATTCTAAAATTGGCCACATAATTGGAAGTAAAACACTCCTCAGCAAATGCAAAAGAACAGAAATCATAACAAACAGTCTCTCAGAAAACAGTGCAATCAAATTAGAACTCAGAATTAAGAAACTCACTCAAAACCACACAACTACATGAAAACTGAACAACCTGCTCCTGAATGACTACTGGGTAAATAATGAAATTAAGGCAGAAATAAGTAAGTTATTTGAAACTAATGAGAATAAAGACACAATGTACCAGAATCTTTGGGACACAGCTAAAGTAGTGTTTAGAGGGAAGTTTATAGCACTAAATGCCCACAGGAGAAAGGAAAGATCTAAAGTCAATACCCTAACATCACAATTAAAAGAACTAGAGAAGCAAGATCAAACAAATTCAAAAGCTAGCAGAAGACAAGATATAACTAAGATTACAGCAGAAAAGAAGGAGATAGGGACACGAAAATCCCTTTAAAAATTCAACACGGGAGCTGTTTTTTGGTTTTTTTTGTTTTTTTTTTTTTGAAACAATTAATAAAATAGACTGTCAGCCAGACTAATAAACAAGAAAAAAAGAGAAGAATCAAA
This sequence comes from Colobus angolensis palliatus, assembly GCF_000951035.1. Classification (NCBI taxonomy): domain Eukaryota; kingdom Metazoa; phylum Chordata; class Mammalia; order Primates; family Cercopithecidae; genus Colobus; species Colobus angolensis. The sequence goes on from NW_012118399.1 coordinate 1,154,592, forward strand.
TAGACACAATAAAAAATGATAAAGGGGATATCACCACCAATCCCACAGAAATACAAACTACCATCAGAGAATGCTACAAATGCCTCTACACAAATGAAAAAGTAGAAGAAATGGATAAATTCCTAGACACATACACCCTCCAAAGAATCCCTGAATAGACCAATAACAAGCTCTGAAATTGAGGCAATAATTAATAGCCTACTGACCAAAAAAAGCCCAGGATCAGATGGATTCACAGTCGAATTCTACCAGAGGTACAAAGAGGAGCTGGTACCATTCCTTCTGAAACTATTCCAATCAATAGAAAAAGAGGGAATCCTCCCTAACTCATTTTATGAGGCCAGTATCATCCTGATACCAAAACCTGGCAGAGACACAACAAAAAAAAAGAAACTTTCAGGCCAATATTCCTGATGAACATCAATGTGAAAATCCGCCATAAAATACTGGCAAAGCGAATCCAGCAGCATATCAAAAAGCTTATCCACCATGATCAAGTCAGATTCATCCCTGGGATTCAAGGCTGGTTCAACATATGCAAATCAATAAATGTAATCTATCACATAAACAGAACCAACAACAAAAACCACATAATTATCTCAATAGACACAGAAAAGACCTTCATGCTAAATTCAACACCCCTTCATGCTAAGAACTCTCAATAAACTAGGTGTGGATGGAACATATCTCAAAATAATAAGAGCAATTTATTACAAACCCACAGCCAATATCATACTGAATGGGCAAAAACTGGAAACATTCCCTTTGAAAACTGGCACAAGACAAAGATGCCCTCTCCAACCACTCCTATTCAACATAGTATTGGAAGTTCTGGCCAGGGCAATCAGGCAAGAGAAAGAAATAAAGTGCATTCAAATAGGAAGAGAGGAAGTCAAATTTTCTCTGTTTGCAGATGATGTGATTGTATACTTAGAAAACCCCATTGACTCAGCCCAAAATCTCCTTAAGCTGTTAAGTATCTTCAGCAAAGTCCCAGGTTACAAAATCAATGTGCAAAAATCACAAACATTCCTATACACCAATAACAGACAGAGAGCCAAGTCATGAGTAAACTCCCATTCACAATTGCTACAAAGAGAATTAAATACCTAGGAATATAACTTACAAGGGATGAAGGATCTCTTCAAGGAGAACTACAAACCACTGCTCAAGGAAAGAAGATAGGACACAAACAAATGGAAAAATATTCCATGGTCATGAATAGGAAGAATCAATATTGTGAAAATGGCCGTACCACTGAAAGTAATTTATAGAATCAATGCTATCCCCATCGACCTACCATTGACTTCCTTCACAGAATTAGAAAAAAACTATTTTAAATTTAATATGGAACCAAAAAAGAGCCTGTATAGCCAAGACAATCCTAAACAAAAAGAACAAAGCTGGAGGCATCATGCTACACTACCTGACCTCAAACTATACTACAAGGCTACAGTTACAAAAACAGAATGGTACTGGTACCAAAACAGATATATAGACCAATGGAACAGAATAGAGGCCTCAGAAATAACACTACACATCTACAACCATCTGATCTTTGACAAACCTGACAAAAACAAGCAATGGGGAAAGGATTCCCTATTTAATAAATGGTGTTGGGAAAACTGACCAGCCATATGCAGAAAACTGAAACTGGACCCTTTCCTTACACCTTATACAAAAATTAACTCAAAATGGATTAAAGACTTAAATGTAAGACCTAAAACCATAAAAATCCTAGAAGAAAACCTAGGCAATACCATTCAGGACATAGGCATGGGCAAAGACTTCATGACTAAAATACAAAAAGTAATGACAACAAAAGCCAAAACTGACAAATGGGATCTAATTAAACTAAAGAGCTTCTGCAGAGCAAAAGAAACTATCATCAGAGTGAATAGGCAACCTACAGAATGGGAGAAAATTTTTGCAATCTATCCTTGTGACAAAGGGCTAATATCTAGAATCTACAAAGAACTTTAACAGATTTACAAGAAAAAAACAACCCCATCAAAAAGTGGGCAGAGGATATGAACAGACACTTCTCAAAATAAGACATTTCTGTGGCCAAAAAACATGAAAAAAAAGCTCATTATCACTGGTCATTAGAGAAATGCAAATCAAAACCACAATGAGATACCATCTCATGCCAGTTAGAATGGCAATCATTAAAAAGTCAGGAAACAACTAGATGTGAGAGAGGATGTGGAGAAATAGGAACACTTTTACACTGTTGGTCAGAGTGTAATGTTCAACCATTGTGGAAGACGGTGTGGCAATTCCTCAAGGATCTAGAACTAGAAATACCATTTGACCCAGCCATCCCATTACTGAGTATATATCCAAAGGATTATCAATCCTTCTACTATAAAGACACACGCACATGTATGTTTATTGCATCACTATTCACAATAGCAAAGACTTGGAACCAACACAAATGCTCATCAATGATAGACTGGATAAAGAAAATGTGGCACATATACACCATGGAATACTATGCAGCAATCAAAAAGGATGTGTTCATGTCCTTTGCAGGGACATGGATGAAGCTGGAAGCCTTCATTCTCAGCGAACTAACACAGGAACAGAACACCAAGCACCACATGTTGTCACTCACAAGTGGGAGGTGAACAATGAGAACACATGGACACAGGGAGGGGAATATCACACACCAGCCTGTCAGCGGGTGGGAGGCTAGGGGAGGGATCACATTAGGAGAAATACCCAATATAGATGATAAGTTGATGGGTGCAGCAAACCACCATGGCACATGTATACCTATGTAACAAACCTGCATGTTCTGCACATGTATCCTAGAAATTAAAATATAATTGAAAAAAAAAAGAACAATTTTGCTGAGACTGGGAATCAAGGTTATTGGTCCAGGTATAATGACTTGAAGTGAGCTGCCTGGGAGATGGCTTTTGACAACACTAACCTCTCGATGCAAATCATTACACACTTCTATTATCCCTATCCTTAGGCAAATTTACTTATTCAACAAGAATCTTAATTTCATAACTCTAATGCCTCATTCTTCACTTCCTATAAAAACAAAAACCGTATATGCCTTTGAAACAGTTCCAGCCATCGTATCTGATTAAAGTGTGGCCGCATTTTAACCTCAATGTCTTTTTTAAAAAGTGTAATCTTAGTAGGCACAAACCCTAGGATACAAACATAATTTGCCAGCTGAGTTAGTTAGCAAGAAATAATATATTTATCTGTTTTTTTTAAATTTAAAATAGATAAGCAAACATATCACCTCAGTGAAAGCTATCCAAAGGTAGTTTCAGAACTCTCCAAATTGTGAAGGAAATAAACAGCCAAGGGAACGAATTTTCAAACTCAGTTCCAGTACATATTAGAACTTAAAAAAAAAAAAAATTAGATGTTGAGTGTTCTTCAGGGACACACTTAAATTTGTGATATGAAAAAGAAATGAATTCATTTGTCAATAAGGCACTTGTGAGGGGAAAATATGAAAAGAAAGAAATCTATCTTGATTTTTATAAATGTGAATTTAATAAACTTAATGTTTATTGAAAAACAATTTTTTATTTAATCTTTTTTTATTAAAAAAAGATAAAAACAGTACATACAAATAATTTCATTTTTGCAAGGTTTAAGAACAAGGATAAGTAATGTGTGGTATTAGAAATCAGGATGTTAATGCTTGGGGTAGGTAGTGACTAGAAGAAGGCACAAGGAGTTTCTGGGGTACTTGATTTTTGATCTGGGTGTTGGTTACACAGGTATGTCCACTTTGCAGAAATGTATTGAACTGCATAATTATGATTCTGCACTTTTCTGTATGTATCTGTTAAAAAAGTGGAAATGAAGAATTGGACTTGCATGCACCAGCAACCATTAGGAAATGCTTTCCTTTCAACAATATACCATTTATACTTTATGTCATATACACAAATTAACTCAAAATAGATCCAATACCTAAATGTAAGAGCTCAAACTATAAAACTCTTGAAAGAAAACAGGGAAACATCTTCATGACATCATTACAGTGATTTTCTGAATAGTTCCAAAAGCCTCGCCAATAATTAAAATTTAAAACTTTGCACATCAGAGGACACTATCAAGAGAGTGAAAAACAACCCACACAATGGGACAAAATATTTGCAAATCATGTATCTGACAAGGGATTAATTTCCAGAATATATAAGCTCAACAACAAAAACAAATCCAAACAACCCAATTTAAAAAATGAGCAGAATACTGAATATCCATGTCTCCAAGGAAGATATACAAATGAGCAATAAGCATATGAAAAGATGGGCAATATCATTAGTCATTAGGGAAGTGCAAATCAAAACCACAATGAATACCACTTCACATCCATTAGGGTAGCTATTATTTTTAAAAAAGGAAAATAATAACTGTGGACAAAGATGTGGAGGAATTGGAACACACGTATTGCTGATGGGAGTGTAAAATAGTTCAGCTACTGTGGGAAACAGTATGGTGGTTCTCTAAAAAGTTGAACATGTAATTACTGTATAATCCAGCAATTTCACTTCTATGTATAAATCCAGATGAATTGAAAGCAGGAATGCAAAAAGGTACTTGCATACTAATGTTCATGACAGTATTATGTACAATAACCAAATGATAAAAATAACCCAAATGTCCATCAGTTGATGAATGGATAAATGAAAGGTGGTATATACATACAATGGATTATTATTCAGCCTTAAAAAAGAATAAAATTTAGATAACATGCTACAACATAGCCAGATGCAAAAGGACAAATATTGAACTAAGCCAGAGGCAAAAAGACAAATATTGTATTCCACTTAAATGAGACAACCAGAATAGGCACATTTGAGGGGTTATAATGAGGTGGAGCAATGGGAAGTTACTGTTTAACTGTACAGAGTTTCTGTTGTGGAAATGGATAGTGGTGACGTTTATTCAACATTGTGAATGTACTTAATGTCACTGAATTATATACTTAAAAACAGTTAAAATTGTAAAGTTTATGGTATGTTTATCACCATAAAAAGATACCATTTAGAATGGAGATAAAAATTATAAAAAACCTAAGAATAAATCTAAGAAAAGATGAGAAAATTATCAAATTAGTTGAAGATCGTTAAATAATAGCTATACAGAAAGATATACCATATCCATGATTAGAGAGACTCAATGTTATACAAATGTCAATTATTCACAAATTAATCTGAAGATTTAATGCAAATCCAATTAAAATTCAAACAATTTTTTTTGTTGTTTGTTTTGTTTTTCTTGTAAAACTAGACAAATTGATTCTGAAACTTAAATAGGAAAGTAAATGATCAAGAACAGCCAAAGCTCAAACTGAAGAAGACATAAAGACTGAAGCTAGACATTATGATTTATTATTATGGCCTAAAAATTAAGACTGCAGGGCTCAAACAAGGATGAACATTATGCTAATAGCTAATGGGATGTCATTGGTGTAATGGCTATTGATACAGCTCACTCCCTTACTTCACCTCCTTCAGGTCTCATCTCAAAGGCCTTCTTAGTAGTGAGGAATGAGTAATATGTAAAATAACAATGTCTGCTCCTCCCACCCACACTACAGTCCGTATTCCCTGTTTCCATTTTAGTTTCTCCACAGCAATTTATAACCCTTGAACATTCTTTATATTTTACTTCTATATCTCTTCATCATATCTCACTGTAGGATAAACTATACAAAGGCAGGAATTTCTTCTTGTTGTTCACTGCTGTGTCCTCAGGGTTTGGAACACTACTTGATTAAGTATTCATTTTCTTAAGTAAATGAATACAACAGTTTAGAATACTCAAAAACAGACCTGCTCATATAAGGATGTCAAATATATGACCAAGCTGGCATTACAAGTCAGAGGAGAAAGGATGAATTATTCAAGAAAGGCCCTTTTTTCTTTATCCAGTTTTCAGCTTCACTTTATTCCTAAATTTGCCTAACATTGAAAGAACTTAATTTCTACAAATAAGATTTATTTTAGTCTCTCACCCTATAGATTGTTCCTTTAATATGAAAAAGACACAAAGTTGCAGGACAAAGTGACATAATTATCCATATAGATTTTTAAAAATCTACTCCTTACATCATACCTAGAAATTGATTTCAAATGGATTACAGTCTTAGAGGTGAAAAGGTGAAAATGAAAATTTTAGAACTAGAAAAAAAGAATTTTTTTCTAACTTCCAGATAGGGAAGAATTTCTTAAACAAGATGGAAAAAAAAAAAGAAAAAAAGCACATTATAAAGGAACTGATGGATAATAATGTAATTTGGATGTGTGTCCTCTCTAAATCTCATGCTGAAATGTGATTCTCAGTGTTGGAGGTGTGGCCTGTTGGGAGGTAACTGGATCGTGGGGGCAATCATCCCTCATGAATGGTTTAGCACCATCTCCTTGGTGGTGAGTTCTTACTCAGTTAGATCATGTGAGATCTGGTTGCTTAAAAGTCTAGGACCTCCCCTAACCTCACTCTCTTGTTCCTGCTCTCACCATGTGACATGCTGCCTCCCTGCTTGCTTTCTGCCATGACTGTAAGTTTCCTGAGGCCTCACCAGAAGTAGATGTCAGCACCATGCTTCCCATAAAGCCTGCAGAACTATGAGCCAATTAAATCTCTCTTTATAAATTACCCAGTTTCAAGTATTATTTATAGCAATGCAAGAATGGTCTAATACAGATAATTTTTACATTAAAATTAAGAGCATCTATTTATTATGGGTACTATTTTTTAAAAAGTTAAAATACAAGTCGCAAACTGGCAAAAGATATTTATAAGAGCATAACCAGTGGAGGATTACAATCCAAAATATTTAAAGAAAACCTATAATAGGAAAAGATAAATAATGTAGTAGGAAAGTGGGCAAAAAACATAAACATATAACCTTGTTAGAAATTAAAGACATGCAAATTAGAACCACAGTGAAATATCAATTTTTTACTCTTCCATTTGGTCACAATTTTTTAAAGTTGGAAAATTTCAAGCCTTGCCTGGGTTGGAGCAATAGAGCTCTTATCTGTTGCTTGTGGGTGGGTAACTGGTACAACTACTTTGGAAAAAATATCCTCTGGCTTAGCAAATTTATTCTTAGGTATGCAGCTTAGAAAAACTGTTAGACATGTGCATCTGGAGTCAAGTCCAAGAATGTTAGGGAAGTTCTACCCACAGCAACAAAATGCTGGAAACAACTCAAATATACATTAACTACAGAATGGATAATTGAATGTTACTAGTCATACAATAGAAAACTATATAACAGTGCAAGAGGATGACTCATAGACAGCATTTGTCAACTTGGAAGAACCTGGAAACATAATGCTGAGTGAAGGAAGCAAATCACAAAAGAGAACATATGAATCTATTTATATAAAGTTTGAATCTAGGCAAATTTAAAGTCATTTCTTTAGAGATTTAGTAAAGTGATCAAGAAAAGCAATGAATTGTTGAAAGAAAAACTGAATAAATGGACACAACAGTTGGTATAACTGTTTTCTCTCACTGAGAAAAGTAGCATGGCCATCAAGAAAAACTTTTATGTACATATTTTGCCAAAAGCAGACGTTCTTGTCATTTAGGGATTTTTCAAAAAGAAAAGGAAAAATAATAATCTTAAATTCTCTTTCCTTGGCAAATTTTTTTCCTGCCAGTCGAATAAACAACAACAAAAGAAATAAAATGTCTGTGGTTTAATTTCTCTGAGTTTTTTTGTGAGACATCTTTCACAATGTGGCATACACCACATTCTTCACAATTAAATTTTCCAAACAGGGTAGGAGTTACTGTTCCTTCCTGGTGGAGGGGCTCAATTAACTCCTGGTCCTCGTGTTTGGACTCTAAAATGACTTTGCTCCCTCTCCAAGTTATAATTGTGTAACAATTGCCGATGAAGGAAATTGATGTGATCATGTCTGGCTAGCAGGAAACTCCGCAGATAAGTGGTCAGACCATTACACGGTAGCCTTAACGGACCAGAAGCTCAGTCTGTCTCCACCTGTCCTGAAACCCCATTTTGCTCTACAGAGTCTGCATTTTGTCATAGTATGATTTTAATATCATCATCGTAGTTTAATTATTCTTAAATATTAGAAATATTAAAATAATTATTAAAAATACCTTACTAAAGAAATAAAAAGTTTTATAAAACTTGACATGTGAATTTGTAAACTTTTATTGGTTGAAAGGTACTGAATAACTAGAACAACTTTCAAACAACAGCAGCAGCAACCAAAAGCACTTTTAAAAAACTGTATTAGAAATAATAAATCTGTTAACACAAAACAAATTTATGGTCACTATTTCCTGTAGAAGGATATGTTTTTCCCTCTTACTTTATTTGAAAAGGGAAAATTTTCAGTCCACAAATGCATTAGAGTAATTATTAAAGCTTCATAAAACACAAGGAAAACAATTTTCATATTTTTAAGTCATACAAAATTTCACTGAATAGTTCCTATTGAGATGCACATTAACACAAACATAAATCATTATTACATTCTACTGTACCATCCCTCAGGTTAAAAAAATCTATCTCAGTATATACTTATTATATATAAGTTTAGGGAATTAAAATTCTTATTTTGGACGGTCTTTGGAAGAGTATTTTACAATGGAGTGAACTCTTAAAAAGTGTAAATCAAGGCTGGGCAAAGGTGGCTCACGCCTGTAATCCCAGCACTTTGGAGGCCAAGGTGGGCGGATCACATGAGGCCAGGAGTTCAAAATCAGCCTGGCCAACATGGTGAAACCCCGTCTGTACTAAAAATACAAAAATTAGCCAAGTGTGGTGGTGTACATCTTCAATTCCAGCTACTCGGGAGGTTGAGGCACGAGAATCACTTGAACCCAGGAGGTGGAGGTTGCGGTGAGCCAAGATCGTGACACTGCACTCCAGCCTGGGCGACAGAGCAAGACCCAATCTCAAAAACAAATGAGATGAAATAAAATAAAATGAAATAAAATAAAATACTGGTAATCAACTTCTCTTTGCCACTATCTAACTATGAGATCTTGAATAAGTGGTGTTACTTTTCTGGAACTCAGTTTTCTAGTCTAGATTTTCTCTTATGGTTGATTCTATTCTAATAAATTTTGCTAGATTCCATATTTTGACTTTACTGTTAACTAAAAGACATGCTATTTAACCATGTAACACAAGTATTTGGGGCAGGTTTGCAGTATTATAAATCATTAGAGGGGTCACCTTGGCTATACTAACTTCCCTAGTATCCCTAATGCCCAACCTGTTACATGGAGTAGGTGCTGCACACTATGTTTTTGAATAAAGGAATGAATGAATGAGTAGCTTTAGCTCAGGGAGTTACTGGTGCTCATAATTTTACTGAAAATCTGTAACTTTTACCTCATTAAAATATTATAGTAGGCCGGGTGCAATGGTTCACACCTGTAATCCCAGGTCTTTGGGAGGCCGAGTGGGGTGGATCACCTAAGGTCAAGAGTTCGAAACCAGCCTGGCCAACATGGCGAAACTCCATCTCTACTAAAAATACAAAACATTAGCCAGGCATGGTGGCGGGTGCCTGTAATTCCAGCTACTCAGGAGGCTGAGGCAGGAGAATTGCTTGAACCCAGGAGGTGGAAGTTGCAGTGAGCCAAGGTCCCACCATTGTACTCCAGCCTGGGCAACAAGAATGAGACTCCATCTCAAAAAATAATTAAAAAAAAATACACACACACACACACACACACACACACACACACATATATATATAAAAGTAAATTCTGTATGTGAGTTTTAAATTATCTGATTTTCCTTGGGGGATTTTTTTTTCTTTTTACCTCTTACCTCTGCAATCCTCTGCCCTGCTCACAGACCAGCATTCTGAAGAGATTGAGTTTTGAAACAGTTGAAAGAAATCGATTAGAGAGCAAGAGTGTAGTTTTTACTTAGCATTCAATGGCCAATTAACATGGCTTCTACCCACTCACTAAACAATCTTGGGCATGTTAATTCTCCATCGTGGGTCTCTCTGGTTCTTTAAAAAATGAGGATAACAACATTGACTTGTTTTGAAGAGGAAACAGCTAACAGCCATAAAGATTACAGTTCATCAGTGAGCCTGTGGAAGGCTAATCTCTAATATCAGTCAGTGTGCGATATTCACCTGGTTGCTTCCTTGGGGGAAAACTTCTGGAAACAAAATAGTACCCACTAAGAAATACAGCTTTTTCCCTTTCACAGTTGCCAAAGTTTGTTTATTTTGAGGGTTGTTAGTTATACTTATTTTTTTTCCTTTTCTAATTAAGGTGTTCTGGAAATAAGATCATTATCCTCGTGGATATCTGCTGGGTAGAGTACCCTTGAAGGTCAAGATTTTTGCATGATTCATCAAAGCAAATAATGAGGCAGTAAGTAAATTTAAAGTCCAGACTCAGGTTCTTTGTGGGGGAAAAAAAAAAAAATGGCAAATACACACTTGCTCTCTAACCAGTTTCTTTCAGTTGTTTCAAAACTCAGTCTCTCCAGAATGCTGGTCTGTGAGCAGGGCAGAGGGTTGTAGAGGTAAGAGGTAGAAAGAAAAAAAAATCAGTTGAAACAGAATATTTTTGGAAAATTATTACTAACTTTAAGATTGGACACTTTTTAAAGGCATCGTTACAAAGTTATACAAATATATCAAAAAATCTGATTATTATAAATATCATATCCAGTTTTGACAAAAATGAGTCATAAAATGAGAATGTTTCCCTTTCCCTACAGGTTTGACTGGTTGTGGTAATTAATTTTAACATCTGTTAAGGTCATTTGCTCTGTAAAATGATAAATTATCAAATAGCAGGGCATAAAAGAAAAGTGACAATTGCATGTATATTGTGCACCATATGGCCCAATTCAGTACCAATATAGGGAACAACACAGGCTTGGTAAACAATAGGGATAATATGGCCTATGTTAACAAGAGTAGATTTCTATTAAGTAGTGAAAGTACAAAGTCATATGGTAAATTTTGGCCTCACAAAGATGAGACTAATATCATTAGCTATTTATTGCAAAGGAACGAAATTTTTTCAAATTAAACTCATGATGGATTTTAATAACTTGGTTAATGTTAGCAAACGATTATGCCTCAAGCCATTATAATAATGATCATTATTAGCAAGAGTCTCTTTTCACAATGTTTATAATGCTTAAAATTAATCCAGAAGTCAAGAGTCATTAAATCATTTCACCTGCAGCAGAATTTAAAAGATGCACATATTTCACATAATTGCAATTTAAAAACAAAAGCTATGAAGGCAGTGGAAAAATACACAAGAAAATCAAGCTGTTAACTACAGTGCCACCAAGCGACCAACCTCAAAATTCCACGTATAATCAAAAGGGCAAATATAAAGGAAAATAATTATATGCAGAAAAGAGACCACAGCAAGAACCTCAGATGGATGCTGATTATGGACCTCATTGAATCTCAAAACTCTAAGAGGTCAACTTTTAACTATCTAGAATTAATCATTTTCATCTAGGAAACTTCAGGGATCATCAGTGGATTTCCAGAGAGCTTGCAAATTGCTGAGTTTGAAACACAGATGGAGATAAGTCCTTTAAAACAGTAGCTAGATTTTCAAATGTAAGGGAAAAAAAGTTATGTTTGAGTGGTATGAAAGAGTTGACCATTCCAGATGACATGGTATGGTCTTCGGATACAAAGAATAAAGTGTGAACAAAAGAGAAAATTAAAATAGAAAGCATTTAATTATATCCCCTAGAATCTTTTCTAGGTGTCAGGATTAAAGTCTATAAAATGTTGGAATCAGACCAGATGATTTCTAAAGTCACTTACCAGGCCAGAAATCCTATGGCAAAGATCATTCAAGTCATGTGGCTCCACAAATTTTATGCAAAACATGGACATAGATGCTTGTACAGTATGAGATTGTACTCTAATAGTTGAACTGATAACACACCTCAATTAAAGTAAAAACTAAAAGGTGTTAAAGAAAAATAGAAAAAAAAAAGCTTATAAATCCAGATAAAAGATAATTTGGAAATAACTCTTACCAGTAATGTTTGAATCATTTATTTTTTCATGTATTCATCAAGTATATCTTGAGTTCTAACTATGTGCCAGGCATGTGGGCTAAGTTCTAGGGATAACAACATACCATGGGAACTGTTTTCCAAGATGGGAAGATATTATTAATAAAAAGAACTCAGAACTAATCACATGAGGCTAAAAAAAAAAAATGTGGGTTGAAAAAGGGTAAGAAGTTAGCCCGGCTTCCAAGGTATATATAGATTAATTATAGTCTATAGACGAAAATACCTGACCCCACCCTTATGAGTTATCCCTGGAAATGCTGTCATTATTCTTAGGTCAAGCAGCATAAAACTGACAACCAATCAACCAACAAAAAATGACTAAGGGAGTGACGAGTCTGAATGACTAATGGGAGAAACTTAGGAGCTAAACATAAACCATTTTACTGTATAGACTGACCAAACCAGGTCTAAAAATAGAAAACTAATGTGGGGATTGATATTGTTTTCCAGTGCACAAGGAGATAACCATGGGAGTGGACAGTAAGATAGAGTTTGGAAGAGGAAACTTCAGATAATTTCAGAAAAAAATACATCCTGCCAGAGAAAATTATCCCATTAATACAATCACTAGAGAGCAATGTTAGAAATTCCATTTGTTGATGGGTTGGGAACCCACTAACTGAAGCTTTAGGGCATGTGTTATTATCTGAGGAGTAGAATGGGCTGCTGGTGCCTCTCAGTCTCTGATTTACACTCTGTAAATGCTCAGGGCAGAAGTGGAAAATCATTAAGGAAAAGCAAGTGCATTCTCTGTGGAATATGGAAATGGATTATGGCATATTTCAAAGTTACAAACTATTCAATTAAGTCATTTCCCCCTTCACTTGTTGCTTCTTTCCTATTGGTTCCAATGAAGGAGCCAAACAGGCCCAACACTCTACTTTTCCAGAGAACTGGAGTCCAGTCTGAATGCCACCGACTAAAAGAATATGATAATTTTTTTTTCCTAAAGATTGTCCACATTTGCCATGCAAAACAGTTCAAATTTCTGGTTCTCTTTCTCCTGTCCTGAAATCAACAAACATGCAAAAATGTCACCTGGGCAAGGTGAGTTAGTCCGAGAGTGTCCAGTGTGTCTGATTGCTGCTGACTTGTCTACACCCTCACAGTCCCTTACAATGACCTCTAGGAAATAAGAACGTGTCCTGATTTTGTTGGACAGGTGCAACACTCAATCAGCTCATACTTGGCTCTAGTCTGACCACGCCAGAGAGGGCCAGCCATTATCTTCTGTTGTATTTTTAAAGTGCAGAAAACAAAAAGCAACTACCTTTTTGGTTCTGTAACTAGGCACCTCTGCTCAGCTTCTATCCCCAGTTTGGAGTTTGGAGGTCAGTGGTGTTCTTCTCATAACTTCTACCTGGTGGTTTGGACCTTGGCTCTTTGAGTTAAATATATGACTTCTGATTTTAACCATCTGCTGTATTTCTAGACTGAACTGGCTGCACTTATTGTTTGTTTGTTTCCTGATGTATTTTTCCCCTCTCTTAGACCTAAGCTATGAACCCAATGTTGATTCATAAAACTTTGCAGTAATCTTTGATCTATAAGGAAATTTTTAAAAATTGATTAAATGTTTCAGGATTCATCTTCTCAGGTTTGCTGGTACAGAAACTTTTTCATTTTCAGACCTATGCCTGTTTGTCATCAAAAAAACCCATTCTTTTGGTCATTCCAGGTATAAATGAACAATTATAATAACAGTGATATATCTGCTAAAGTAATAAATTATAGTTTAAGGTGTCATTTAAGCTATAAGTTATTAGTTATTAGTGGTCACTTTTATAGGTAGTTTTTTTTTGTGACCTGTGCCTTTCTTTGCATGTGTTAAAAATCTATGTAGTAGGAATTTGTTTTATTTTAATATGAGTGGTTAGAAATATTCTAGAATAATGATATAACTGATATATCCAATTAGTTTACCAAAGCATTATCTATCATAGCTTAGTGTATGCACTCTATAATTTTCTTGCATAAGTAAATTATTATTATTTCTTTTAAGTACAACTGGCATTCACATTTTTCCTCAATCTATAATTTAGAAATTTTGATAATAGACAGGTAAATAGATGGTCTTTCTTGATGAGTTATAATTAAGGCATCAAACACTTACTTAGTGTTAGGAAATAAATTGCCTTAAAATACACTTATGCAAATACCTCAAATGGACCCACATGACTTCAGTAGCTGAAAGTAATTATAATAGAAATTTTCAATTCTAGTCCATAGGAGAGTACAAATACTAAAGCTCCCACACTTGTAAGAAATATGCCAGAATTTGCAAAAAAAATTTTATTTACAGAAATGTCCATTTATTCTCACACTTGTTTTCAGCTGCTTCGAGAGAACAAGTTGACACGGACAGCATCAGTTAACATCATTGCCTGAATTCTCCTTGGTAATTGAGTTTAATTGTCAGAGCATAAGACTGGGGAATGGGAGATATACTACATGACTTCTCTGTTCATATATCTCCCTTCTTTCCATCCTCCCCCGCCTTTAGTTTGTGAGATGTACTTCCCAGTCATGTGGGTTTTGGAATTCTATCTAATCAAGGAGTTTACACACAAGGCATAGACCACAGATCAGAGGTAATCCCAATCATTTGAAATGGCATGGAACCAAAAAGAAGAATTCTAACTTCTACATTATCACGCTATTTTTTTTGCTATAAAACAATAAATAATTCTTAGAAATCAAAAAAATTCTTAGAAATTGTTATGATTTGATGTTTATGAAATCATAAACATTAGATCCTAAATCTGATTCTTAGAATCTTACGCATGTTAGGAATTGGGATTAAATTATACATAGCTTTGTTAATTATAGGTTAGATCACATGAAATTACTATTTTTAACTGACAAATAATTGTGTATATTTATGTAGTATAATGTGATGGTTTGATATATATATATATAGACAGTATAGAAAGATTCAGTCAAGCTAATTAACATATCCATCATCTGACATCATTTTTTTGTGGTGAGAACATTAAAAATCTATTCTTCTAGTGATTTTGAAATAAACATTATTAACTGTGTTAGTCCATCCTTGTTTTACTATCAAGAAATACCTGAGACTGGGTAATGTATAAAGAAAAGAGGATTATTTGGCTTGTGGTTCTGCAAGTTGTACAGGAAGCATGGCAGCATCTGCTTCTGGTGAGGCCTCAGGGATCTTTCAATCATGGCAGAAGGCAAAAGAGGAGTGAGACATCACACAAGGCTAGAGCAGGAGGAAGAGAGAGAGGGGAGAAGTGCTATATACTTTTAAACAACCAGATCTCATGACAACTAACTATTACAAGAACAACACCGAGGAGATGGTGCTAATCTACTTGTGAGAACCCCACCCCTTTGATCCAATCACCTCCCACCCAGCCCCACCTCCAACATTGGGGATTACAGGTGAACGAGATTTGGGTGGGGACACAGATCCAAACCATATCATTAACTATGTTCAAAATGCAGTGCAATAGATCACTAAAGCTTATTCCTGCGATCTAACTGGGACTTTGTAAAAATGATGGTTAGATTCCACGAAGTGGTAATGCCCGAACTGTATATATGCTATTAGGCCCAAAGGCCCAATAGGGGAGTGTTAACCTGTTCTCCTTTCATGAAACACTGAAATTACAATTTTTGTATGTTAAAAAGATCAAATGTTGGCAGCTTCATAAGGTTTAACTACATAAAATCAGAGTATAATAGGAAATTTTATTAAACAGAGCTATGTGCTAGGTATTCTATTAGTTATATGTTTATTATATTAGACTTTTACAAAACATTGCCGGGTTGATATTATTATTATTCCCATTTATAGAGGAGAAAATGATGTAGTTTGACAAAGTTGGCATGGCTATTAGCTTCTGGTTTAAACCTATGCCTCTTTTTTTTTTTTTTTTTTTTTTTTTAAAGATGGTGAATTGGAGGGGTTGTTAGTATGCCTCTCCCACTTGGAAAGACAAAATAGTGTGGAGAGATTCATGCTGTGAACTTTTTTCCAAGAAGCAATACAGGAACTTAACAGAAAAAGTGAAGAAACCACAGACCCGTTGAAAGAAGCAGTAGGCTGCAGCCTACACCATAAGCCAGGCAGATAACTGTGAGTCCCCATAGTGCTCAGGGGGAGAAACTGCCTCTGGGATATACACTCCCACTGGAGAACCTGGCAATCCAGTCCCCAGAGGAAGCCCTCAACCCTACCCAGAGCTGGAACTGATTTAGTGAGCATCGGGGAGAATATGAGAAGGAGTGGCATTGGGACATGCTTTGGCTCCCAGATGCCAGTGGGGACAAAGGGAAGACATTTCTGATCCTACCTCACAGTGGATCTCATGGAAGTTGGGCAGTTAACTCAGGCGGTGGTCACAGGTGGAGAGAAGCTCCCAAATGAGATTCGTGATACAATCTCAACTAGGAACGAACCCCCTAGACCACGGACAGAAAGTGTGCTGTAGCCACAGGTGCAGAAGCTGGATGCCCCTGCTTCGGGGCCAGACTGGGAGAGGCATGACCTGAGAGCTGTGGTTTCTTTCTCAGTGGGGAAGGTTTATGGCCGGGGGCAGTTGTGGGTTCTGAGCACAGGCTGTCTGGAACCTAGCTCGCTGCTGCTAGTGGAACAATGTGGTGCGAGACCTGCTTTGCTAAGTGCATGGGAGCTGTGTGGGGCTTACTGCCACCCCTGTGTGTATTCTTATGTGCAGCAGAGGCAGCTGCACTCTTCCCTGGAGTACCACCCCAGAAGCCAGAGAACTTTCCTCTGATCCCCGCTGGGGCTGTTGCTTGTGCGCACACATGGGGAGCCAGAGCACAGACTTGCCTGACCCAGGCCCCACCTGGCTTTTCCCCTCCACCTGCCCTCGTAGCTTAACATAAAAAATGGGGACTTTGGGGAGCTCTATGGCCCTTTGCATTGACTGAGACATTAGAGTACCTCCCTTGGATAACATAAAGCCAGCACAAATCCCACCGCTACCACCATAGCTGATACTGTTTTGCAAGTGTCACCTCCTTGCTGAAGGCCAACTGACACAATCCATTACAGCATGTCCTGGTAGAATAACACAGCACCAAGGAAGAATAAAATTTATGAGTGACTTCAGCTATCACAATTGCCTGCAACATCCTGCCTAACCAGGAGGTTGTGAGTGTGCTCATGTGACCAGTTTATTACTACTACAATGGACGTTTGGGAAAGCCAACACAAGTAAGGCTATTTATAACAAAGGAAATCTCTCAGCATCTATGTTATTACCCTGCCACCTCCGTCAGAGCTGGTGCTGGTACCTGCGGCTGGTCAGATCACATCACTGGATCCCTTTCAGACATTTCCCAGCACCAGCCTGGAGTGTGGCAGCCCCACTGGGTTGCTAGACCCAGAGGAGCACTAGGATTCACAGTAGTCTGGCCCTCAGGGACTCCTACTTCTAGAGGAAGTGGGAGTGCACCACATCAAGGGAGCACCCTGTGGGATAAAAGAATCCAGATGGCAGGCCTTGAGTCACAGAAATGTCTGCCTGTGGAAAGTGTCTTTCAACAGAGGTACAGATGCAGTGCTTGGCTCAGCAGGGAAAGTCTGCTACTCTACCCTAATAGTCAGGCAGCCCTGGTGTTCATTAAGGGTCATGGAGAAGGAGACTTCTCCCCCTTGCCCACCACCGCAGACACACTTAGGGCTTCTCCCATGGGAGCTTGGTGTGGGTGCACCCGTACATAGCCTTTGTGCGACATTTCAGGGTTTCTACATCCACACAGGAGGAGTGCCCTTGAACAAGGGGCAAAGTCACAGTCCCTCTCTACATGGAATATCAGAATTACTGCAAATGAAAAGAGGTGCCTATCTGATCTGAATACCTAGAACACTCAGTCGGGAGTGTGACTGGGAGATGGATCGCTTTCCTGCTGGCCTTGTAGGGGACTTGGGGTGGCTCCCTCCCTTCTCCCTGAAAAGACCTCAGAGTGTTTCACTTAGAGCTCCCCCAGCCACCACTGCCAAGGCTAGGACCTCTGCCCACCATTGGGTATTGCATTTACCACCTGCTTTAGCCACAACTGGCTTTTACCCGTGAGCATCTCCTACTGGCCTGAAACCTGAACTGCTCAAACCAATGAATAAAATACTGGGGAAAAAATAAATTAAAAGGACACCGCTGGAGAATGGGATAAGCATCATGAGACCTCTGCCATCCCAACCCCACAGTATACAGTAAACCTGCTTACACACTCAGCACATCGTTAATACAACCAGCATCTGAGAAAGCCATCAAAGACTTCCTATAACCAAGGAAATCATACAGAGCCTTCACCACTGAAAGCACTCAGAGCCAAATAAGGTTACAATAAACTATAACCTTTGAAGTTACATCCTTGAGGGGGAAAAAAAGAAAAGAAAAACACAGAATTTACTCTCCTTCTATATGTGATTTATAAAACAATACTGCATACCTATCTGGAAACATCCAACACTGCTTCACTCTTCACATCCTGTTTTCTGTCTTTGTACACACACACACACATACACACACACACACACACACATACATATACTTTAAGTTCTAGGGTACATGTGCACAACCTGCAGGTTTGTTACATATGTATACATGTGTCATGTTGGTTTGCTGCACCCATTAACTCGTCAGTTACATTAGGTATTTCTCCTAATGCTATGCCTCCCCCTGCCCCCCACCTCATGACAGGCCTTGGGGTGTGATATTCCCACGCTGTGTCCAAGTGTTCTCATTGTTCAGTTCCCACCTATGAGTAAGAACATGCGGTATTTGGTTTTCTGTCCTTGTGATAGTTTGCTGAGAATGATGGTTTCCAGCTGCATCCATGTCCTTGCAAAAGACATGAACTCATCCTCTTTTATGGCTGCATAGTATTCCATGGTGTATATGTGCCACATTTTCTTTATCCAGTCTATCATA